>NC_053445.1:40243968-40543968 GCF_007990345.1 Gossypium hirsutum | reverse complement strand
TGGAAAATCAAGAAGAAAGAATTCTCTATCCTTATCTTCTATGAATAAGATCTCCCCCTGAAGATAAGGACGAGTAAAGAAATTCTCTTGTTTTGCAAAAGTAACATCCGCTGAAACATAAAATTTTTTGGTGGCTGGATGATAGATTTGTACCCTTTTTGTGTAGAAGAATAACCGAGAAAGACACATTTGACAGCTCGTGGATCGAGTTTTCCCCTAATTTGAGAATGTACATGTACAAAGGCAACACATCCAAATATTTTGGAAGTAAGATTTGAGGTATTGAAATCAGGAAAGAATTTTGCTAGAACTTGCGTAGGACTTTGAGATTCAAGGACTTTTGTAGGCAATCTATTTATCATACGAGTAACAGTTAAAACAGCCTCCCTCAGTATTGTTTAGAGACATTTTTTTGAAACAAGAGAGCTCTGGTAATAGCTAAAATGTGACCATTCTTTCTTTCGGCAACACCATTTTGTTGGGGTGTGCTAACACAAGATGACTCATGTATAATGCCTTTTTCTTGAAAATATGGGGAGAGAAATTGATTGAAATAGTCCTTGGCATTGTCTGAAACCTTTTTATTTCAGCTCCAAATTGTGTTTTGATCATGTTGTAAAAGGTTGAAAAGACAGACCTTAAATCAGATTTTTGTTTTAAAAGAAAAATCCAAGACACACGAGTACAATCATCAATAAAGGATACAAACCACCGAGCCCCATAGATGTTTGAAATAGTGGATGGTCCCCAAATATCACTATGGATAAAAGTAAAAAGGAGCAGATGTTCTTTTATTGCTTACCGGAAAAGAGGTACGTTTATGTTTGGCAAGTTCACAGACATCACAATGGAATTTTTCAACAGTTATCCCTTTGAACAATGAAGGAAACATAATTTTAAGGACTCTAAATGATGGATGAACAAGGCGGAGGTGATGGAGCCAAATTTGGTCTTTATTGGTTTTAACAGATTTGGATATGAAAGATAATGGTGAGGAATTCAGAGCACTAACTTCTCCACTGGATTCTTCAAGATAGTATAGGCCATTAACTTCCGTAGCATGTCCAATCATCCTCCTCGTATTCTGTTCCTTAGCATGTCTAGCTATCCTTCTATATGTGCTCACCCTTGTTCCTTTGGTTGTCCACCGGTTTCTGAAAAAAAAAAATTTAATTGTCTGTGGCTTCCCATGGAGCTTCTAGCATTTTTCTTTAGTGTGACGGGATTTTTTACAGTAGGTGAACCATACAGACTTCCTTTTAATGGGCCTTGTAAGTTCTGTCTGCCTACTATCTTCGCTAGTTGGTTGCTCCAGGCCAAATCTCCTCTCATGTACAGCTTTTGTAGCTAAGACAGAACTATCCACTTGACTATTCTCAATCATAACTCCTCTTCTTCCTTCTTCAGCACGAACAATCGTGATTGTCTCATTTAGTGACGATAGCTCCTCTTTTCCAAGTATTTGGACTCTTACTGCATCAAACTCAACATTTAGTCCAACAAGAAAATCATAAATTCGATCCTTTTCAACGAACCTTTTCAGGAGTGCTGCATCTGCACTGCACTTCATCTGAATGCACTGGTAATGATCCATCTCTTGCCATAAGCTTTGCAACAGATTGGAATACTCCGTGATTGACTGACTTCCTTGCTTGGTAGATGAAATCTTAGTCTTGATTTCATAGATTTGAGCAGCATCTCGAACTTTAGAATAAGTTTGCTTCACAGCCTCCCATATATCTTTGGATGTGTTAAGAAACATGCATGTATCACTGATTTCTGGCATCATAGAATTCCATAAGCAAGACATTACCATAAAGTCTTGTTCATCCCAAGCATCAAACTTAGGATCTCTTTCTTTAGGTCCCGTTTCAAGTAAGTGACTCAGCTTTCCTCTTCCCTTCAAGAACGTGCGAACCAGCTGAGACCACTTCAGGTAATTCTTCCCATTTAACCTGTAGGCTACTTGGATGTTCTGCAACTCACTTGTTGGGTTGGAGTTGTTCATAGAGACTTCTGAAATATTCCCATTGATATTGGTTTGGACAATTTCAGCCATATTTCTTTTGAACAAAATATACAGGCTTGAGGGTTGAGCGGGAGTTAAAAAAAATGCCAGACAAAAGAAAAAATTCCCAAAAATCGGGCTAATCTGATACCATGTTAGAAATAAGCTTTTTCTATTATATTTTCTCACAAGGAATCACACTAATATTTATATACATAGTGAGCCTAACTTAGGAAACTCTATACTGGGAAACAAACTAATTCTAGGGATGCTGTCCCTTAAAAACAGCCTTAAAGTTAGGGATAACAATTAATAAAATATTTACAGAATCCTATCCGATACACTCAAGATTCCTTATTAGGAAACTGTAATCTAGCAATATATATATATATGAGGTTCTAGAGGAAATGATATATGCATTTTCCACCAAATAATTCAGCTTCAGCTTCATACTGAATCAAAGGATAATGCAAAGTTGGGAAAAAAGTGAAGACCTCAACAGGAACCAACAAACTCAGAAAACTATTACTCTACAAGACACATAAACTTAGCAGTAACCACTAACCAAAGATATAACTCAGATGATATACTTCCTCAATGAAAAGGAATTATGCAAAGTAATTTAAGGTTCTAAAGTAAACTGTTTTAACAGACCCATAACCATCAAAAGAACCAAACTTAACCATTAGAAAAAGTGTAAAAGTTGAAATGTAAAAATGAAGAACCATATATATCTCAAATTAAATAACCATTAAAATTCAGAACACTACGCTCTCTGCCTAAAGAAAACATAATATCTGTTAGAAGGCAATTTGCAAAATATTAGAAGCTTCTGACACAGCAAGCAGAACATAATGGAAAGGTAGGATTAACTTGAGCTATTAAGTCAGTTTATACAATAAGTAAAAGAATCTTGCAATTAATCCTATAAATAAGTCTTCCATGTATTTTGTTATTCCAGAATGAAATATCCCTCCAGCATCCCAACAGTATCAACATGGTGAACAAGACACAATCTTCCCTAAAAAATAGGTGATGAATTGAAAGTATACATAGTGAAACACTTTATAGACAACTTGAGTAACAGGTACAGTTGATGAAAAAGAAGAAAAATGTCCTACCAGATTCTTTTAGCTTGCAGGTAACTAAAGATTCAAACTCTCTAACTCCAGTTTATAGGCACTCAAACATTTTCATGAACCTAATCATGATTTCGACTGAAAAGTAATGAGAAAGACTGATTAGTTAATTAACTGGTGAATCCAAGTTACCCTAGATGCTCGAATTAGAAAAATGTAAAAATGTAATCGAAGTTTCTATGATTCTTGTTCAATCCATGGACTTGGAAACCAGAACTTGATTCCAAGAGAAATCTAGTTCTTATAAAAGAAACTAGCAGACCGATGAACTAAGCCCTACGCCCTACCTATCTTATGACTAACTATAGAATTAATTATAGTTTTCTGAACTAATTTTTTTTCTTTTCTTTCAGTTTTCTCTGATTTCTTGAAAACTAACAACACGTCATGAAATGAAACCAAGTTCAATATCTCTAACTTATCCGTTTGGACCCAAAAGTTTTAAACTTCAATTCCTATTTCCAGTATCTCCAGAAAAGGTAAACAAAGTTCAGTACTGCAATAACGCAATCGAACGCCACTACAGATACTAGAAGAATAAATAATGCTTCCAGTAAGGCTAACATAGAAGTAGTAAGCTTAAATAAGCTCCACCCACTCTCAAATAACCGCGGGGGGGGGGGACTTCAACAAACGAAAAACACAAAAAACTGAAAGTAAGTTTTAACCCAAACTTGAAGTGAGCTGAGCTTGCAAGATTGAGAGGAAGAAAAAGAGAGGAAAAAAAAAAAGCTTTCCGATTCTTTTCTCCGATAATACTTTCAAGGAAAACCAAAAAAAATGGAACAAAAATATTATTACCTCTGAGGTACTCCAGCAGAGTCAAGTGAGCCAATCCATCAGGCAACACTTTGCGGACTCCATTAACGTATACGATAGCCTCCTTGGATTCCTCCCCAATCTGCCCCATTTCTTCTTCCTTCTTCAAAGACCCCATTTTGATAAGGATATGAAACCAGAAATAAATCAGCCCTGCGTAAGATCGAAAGTTAAAAATATTAATCGGGTTCAAGTGTTCAATTGAAATGATTGATTGTCAAAACATACAACGTCTTCGGTTAACCGGATAGAGACGTACTCCTTTTAGATGTGTATTGACGTCAACTTAATCGGAGGAAGATTCTCCCTGTATATTTTATTATTAACATCCATTTTACAATTTATGTTCTATTCTTGTAAGATTTTCAGACTTATATTAGTATATAAAAGTAATTTTTATTATATAAAAAATGATTGATTGAGTGATTAATATTATTATAAATATTTTTTATTTTTTATATAATATTTAAATAAAATAATTGAAAAATATTATTTGGATATAAGTATAAGATGGATAAATTTATATAAAAAAAACTTTTGTCTTTAATATAATTTTAATATAAAATATTTCCATGGATGTGTTAAAATATAATATTTTTTATTTACATTTAAAATATTTCAATTAACAAACATTAACAAAAATCATATAAAAATATCTAAATAAAATTTAAAAACTTCAAATTAATAAATTCAAAATAACTTAATTTTTTATTTCTTTATTTATATTTAAAATATTCTTCCTCCCATGCTTCCTTTTGATGGGCTCATGATTTGTATCCATTTATAATATGTTATAAATTTATCAATTTTATATATTTGAAATTTAATCCTTTATTTTTTATTTTTAAGAATTTTATCTCTTTATTTTTCAAATTTAAAAATTTAAGTTTACTAGTCATTGTCATTAAAATTCTTGTATAGATTCATTGGTAAGACATTTTGAAAAAAAAAATAGATTGGTCATGTTACAATAAAAATAATGTTGAAAATATCGATTAAGAGTTTTCTTAAAAAACTCATTCAAACTCGTTATGATAAAATAAATGTTTATTATAGTGTTATTAAGAAAAATTGACGTTTAACATTTTGATTTAAATAATTGACAATATTAACTATTTATACTAACTAGTGACATTGTAAAAGTAAAAGAATCAAATTAAATAATAAATTATAGTAGCATCATATTGGGGCTAAAACTAAAATTTGACTATCATCTTATAAAGAAAAATAAAACAAAAGGCGACCCCAAAAGAACTAGGTGAGTGGAAGACCGTTGTATTTTTTTTTGTGTGTGTGAAAAGAAAATATACTTTAAACTAGTTACAAAAACTATGATGTCCCCCTAACGGGGAGACTTCATACAAGTACACAATATGCTCCAAGTTTTGTATTTTTTGTATATTTAAAATTTAGTTCATATACTTTTATTTTTAAGAATTTATATTCTATTTTAAAAATTCATGTTTAAATATTAACATTGTTAGATTTTTTTTGTTAAATCTATTAGTGTGACATTCTAAAATTAAAAAAAAACTCACTATTTAATCATATGACAAAAATGTCATTGTAATGGATCTGAATTTAAAAGAGAATGGTGTTAAAAATTTTTAGTTTTTTAATTAGAATAAAGTATTTAGGCTAATTGATTACATTATAAATATTGGAATACCAAATTATGTTAAAAACTAAAATATAAAAATTAAATATCTAATTTGAGCATAGTATAGGGACATAAATTGAAATTTGACCATTTTTAAATAACTTCAAACGATAAAAGACAACTTTCGTATCTCTTCCGAGAGACATAACTTTCAATTGGAATAATTTTCAACTAATATATTTTAAATAGATATAACTATTAAAGTAAGAGCTACAATTATTCAAGTAACATCTCTTAAATTATGATGAGTGGTCATAATTCTTGATCAATAATCACAAGATATAATTTTTGATTAATTATATCTAGAATACAATAAATATTTAAAAATGTTCCAATATTTGGGTAGTTATTTCCAAAGCTGTCTCTTTTGGATGTTTAAGGGAGTCTCTATTGGCACTGATGGGCTACAGATCTCTCATCTGCAATTTGCAGATGACTTGACTCTGTTCTGCAGGTGACTAGCATTAAAAGAATCCTTGTATGCTTTGAGTTGGTTTCTGGCCTCAAGCTTGATTTAAAGAAGACTAGAATTTTTGGTGTCAACGTTGATGATTCTCACATACAGAGGTGGGCCTCGAATCTTAATTTCACTCCTGGTACCTTTCCCACTGATTATCTCGGCTTACTACTAGGTTGTAGGAATAACTCGGCTTCCTTATGGTGTCCCATTATTGAAAAGTTTCAGAACAGATTGGCTTATTGGAAATCTAAATTCCTTTCCACGGGGGGCAGATTGACACTCGTAAAGTCAGTTCTTTCCAGTCTTCCAATCTTCTATCTTTCTCTCTTTCAAATGCCTACTTCAGTCAACTCTCAACTCAACAATCTTATTGCAGAGTTCATTGGAGAGGCTACGGACAAAAGGGTGATTCATTGGGTAAAATAGGATCACTTATGTTTACCTAAGCTATATGACGGGCTAGGAATTATTGACTTGAAGGTTAAGAATGGCGCTCTCCTCAACAAGTGGCTTTGGAGATTTAGTATTGAGAAGAGTCACCTTTGGACTAGGGTCATCACAACCAAATACGAAAATTAATCGGCTCCTTTGCTTCCTGTTAATACTAATGCGGCTAATAAGTCGTGGATTTTGAGGAGCACCATCAAACCCCTCTCCTCTTCCTCTAACTCGTTTACTAAGGATATTAACTTTTATGTTGGCGATGGCAAGCTTATTGAATTCTGGTTTGATATATGGATTGGGAGCACTCTGCTAAAACTTGCTTTCCCTAGAATTTTTGCTTTAGCTGGCAAAAAGGAAGGCAATATCCATGAATTTGGATCTCGAGTGGCAACCATTGGCAGTGGTCTATTCCCCTCCGAAGGCCTCTATTTGACTGGGAACTCCAAGTCTGGGATGACTTTCAGCAAACTTTAAACAGCTGTAATATTGGACTTGCCCCCCTTTGACATTTTGAGGTGGTCACCTATTGCCAATGGCTTTTACAATCCCAAATATTATTGTGATATCTTGGCTATGAGAGGGGTTCCCCCTGATGATATTGGAGACACCTTTGGTGAGGGTTGCTCCCCCCCAAAAGTAGAATTTTTCATTTGAAAGCTGCTCCATGGTAGAATTCCTACTAAGCTTAAACTTTTGAAAAAAGGCATCACCTCCTTGTCTCCTACTATTTGTGCTCTCTGTCTCGATGAGGAGGAATCGGTCCACCACCTCTTTGTTCGTGTAGGATCACTTGAAGAGTTTAGCAAAACTGGTGTGCTGCGCGGGGTATCCATCTTGTCTTGCCTAAGGATCCTCGTTGGTTGTTTAGTATGTGGATCCATGCGTGTAATAATTGCCAGTCTGAGCCTGTGTGGAATATGTCTTTCTTTGCTATTGCTTGGACAATCTGGTTGCATCTTAATGAGGTTGTGTTTAACGGCAAACTGTGTGATCTTGATCAGCTCTATGACCTCACTGTTGTAAGAATCGGGTGGTGTTATGCTGAATGGCCAGGCTCCGTGGCTTCCACCTATGAGTTCCTCCTGTGTTCACCTTCTTTCAGTCCTCCATGTAAACCGAACATGAATATTTCGAATTGTCAATGGCGCCCAACTCCTTCTGGCTGCCTTAAATTTAACGTTGATGGGGGCTATTAGTGGCCAGTCTGGGGACGCTGTTATTAGAGGAATCATCAGGGAGGACAAGGGTGTATCAGAGATTTAAATTGCGGTCGCGGCCGAGTTTTCGGTCGCATTGCGTTTATCGCGGTTGCGGACATAACTTGATGGGGGCTATTAGTGGCCAGTCTGGGGACGCTGTTATTAGAGGAATCATCAGGGAGGACAAGGGTGTATCAGAGATTTAAATTGCGGTCGCGGCCGCGTTTTCGGTCGCATTGCGTTTATCGCGGTTGCGGACATAACGGATGCTATTGCGGTCATTGCAGGTATCGCGGTCGTGAATTTTTAAAAAAATTCACACAACTTATTGTAAAATATAATAGCGGTTTTCGCGGTAGCGGTTTTGGACAGTGCCGCTACCGCTATATAATGGCCGCTATTTCGGTAACGGACCGCTATTTAAATCTATGACCTGTGTATCTCTTATTACTTTTTCAAAGAGCATTGGGATATCGGATATTTTGCCTCAGCTGAATCCTTGGCAAACAAGGAAGCATGTTTGATTTTTTGTGCTTCTAGTTGGGTGCCCAATTTTAGGTTAATCATTGAATCCGACTACAACAATGCAATCAGCTGGCATCCAAAGCATGATTCAAGCCTGCCTAAGAATGCTCATGTATTAACATTGACTTCTAGCTCAGAAGCCAATAAGTTATTGATCGGTTGGAAAAATTGTAATTTTTTGGAAACTTTTAGGCATATTCTCGATTGATAAAGGTGGAGAGTTGAATCATAAAATTATGATTTTATATTCTACTCCATGAAACCTTTACAATGGTATATCATATGCTCAAAATAGTTTAGATTGATATTCAAAGTAAGTTACTTGTGAATATTTGTTGAGGAAAACAAAAACTTAAATCACACATTGGTTAAATACCAAATGTGAGATTTGTATATATATGAGAATTCACTTAATAAATGAATGATTAAATTTGAAACTTTGTCTCGGTCGAAAATTTTTAAAATTGATCCATATTGAATGCCTATAAAAGTCTAAAGTCCTCAAAATTTTTTGACATTCTCACACCAAGTTTATTTTGCTCGGGAAAATTCTTCTCTTTTTTCCTCCCCATATTTTCCAACGTTTCGGTGATAAAAGAATGCAATGTTTGTTCGTTGATCACTACAGATGTGCTACTGCTTCGGTCATCTTGTTGTTGTATTCTGGGAGACAGTTGACCAATGTTTCTCCAAGTACCATAGGAGTGGCCGAATCTATCTTAAGGAAACTGTATAAAATAGATCTCAACATTTAGTAAAAATCGATTCTTTTATTCGATTTATGATTTTCATTATCTTATTTATTGGTGTATCTGATATTTTAAATATAATTTTTTTTTATTTTATATAAATATCTATTTATTTATATATATACTTATTTGCTAACGTGTTTTTGTCAAACATGCACAATTTTAGCTTAATCATTGAATCCGACTACAACAATGCAATCAGCTGGCATCCAAAGCATGATTTAAGCCTGCCTAAGACAATGCTCATGTATTAACATTGACTTCTAGCTCATCCCTAGAGAAGACAATAACTTGTTGATCGGTTGGCTAAATCTGACATTTGTCGCTTTGAGGATCTACTCGTGATGGCTGCCCTTTGAGCTGGGTTCTGTGATATGGCTATCAATTCTGGCTCCTGGTCTGTTGCCTATTGCTGGCTCCATTTTTCCTGTTTCTTTATCAGATCTTGTTATTTTTGTTTCAGCCTGGTCTATTGTATGCGTCTCGTTTGCTGGCTGATGCTCGCAGAACTCCAGTTCCCGAGGCTTGTTAAAATATAGAAAATCTTCACCTTTCAAAGAAAATATTTATTCAAATATCATCTTCTTACAAGGACTCTGCAAATCAAATATCGTCTCATACTTAAACAGATTTGCATTACACAAAATTAAATGTTGTTACCATTTTGATGTTCTATTTTTGTTAGGGATGGCCTTTTAGTTTTATTTTGTAATAATAAAAATAAAAATATAAAATGAATTAAAAAAAAAAACAGAATAGGAAAAGTAAAAAAAGGAAAAAGGTGATTGGTGATTGGTGGGGCGTGGCCCTCACCATGCTGCCATGGTCATCCTTTGAGAGAGAGAATTGAGGGGAGAGTGGCACAAGGGAGCAGAAGCAGTGGAGAAAGAGAAAAGAAAGGAGGAGAAGAAAAAAGCTTGGCATTGTAGGTTATATTATGTTTTTATTTAACTTTGTTTGTATATTGGTTGAAGAATCTTTTAGAAAATGTGTTTGAGATTTTATTTGTTCTTTTTTTTCATGTTTTAATCTTAATACCTTATTTATTACTTTTTTTTTAATGCAAGGAATAAAAAAGAGATGACTGAACTTTCCATGGAAAAGAAGCACAAACTATTTTTAGTCTGATTTGCAAAGGCACTTGGGTTTAATTGTATATTATTGGATGAGATTTGTGTTTAACCCTTTGGAATTGATTATCAATATGAATTTTGTATTACTGTTGGATCAGATAAACATATGTATAGCCATTCGAGCTACTATCGATTTTATAATCAATTCAAATTACTTTTTTAATTAATAATGTTCCTTATGGTTCGTAGAATGCTTTTATTGTACAATATCGCACCAGATAATTCATACAATCTCATCCACCCTATAATATTTAAAGATATGTCATGGTTGGACCATAAAATACTGCCCAAAAATTACCTATGACCCTGTTGAAAAGACTTTAGTACAATCTTCTTGAGACTTAAATTTTGCAAGATGATAATCATTCTCTTAGCCCATCAAATGAAATGGCTGAGATGACTTCCAGAGAGCATATGTTGTATTTAAAAGTGTGTTGAAACCAATTCTTCTCCCAAAGAGTTTAATCACAACCATAGGGATCCTTCCACAAAGCCGGTTAGTACTTCACCATTCAAAAATTTAATATCTTAATCTTTTAACTCCCTCATCGTTGTCCTTTTCTGTTTGCCTAGACTCTTAAGGAGTTTGTTTTTAAAAGACATAGGTTCTCTCACATCGACGGAATCTATAACCACATCCTCTCCACCAACTAGGTCCCCATCTCGTTGTCGAACCTTGTTCGTAACTCTTCCACTATCCTCGGGGCCGGAGGTGACCAGGACCACCGAACATTGACATATAAAGAAACTTTATACATTTACCTTTTAGTTACCAATATTCCCAATTGAATCCCATAATTTTGTTGAACGTACACTAAGCATAACTTCGTTTTCGTTCCAACATATACACCTTCTTTCTTTTTTAACCTTTTGATCTCACAGCTTCTGTCGAAAAGTAGGTTCACCGCCTAATTCTCACTAAATTTCTATTGCTATCATCATATTATTTGAAGTCAAAAGCAACATAATGTGTTTTAACGAAGCAACTAAAAAAAGCATTTAATAGTTAAATATTATCTTAGTATTTATTTTGAAATGACCTAAAAAATATTAAAAGATCCTAAACGAATCCTAAATTGACACCAACCTTGATATTCATCAAGATATTTAAGGAATCTCCTTGAGTCTATTCCCTTTTCTCACCTGATCTGGATTTCTCATATTTCTTCCCTATTTACTATACAGGGACTTCCAATTTATCACGGTGATTGCTACTTTTCCTTTACCATTGGCTTGCCACCTTTCTTATATTCCTTTTAAACTAGCAGGATTTTACAAATATTGTTAATAGATCTCATGTTGGAATTTTCTATCAACAGTCATCCAACATTAACAAGAAAACAAAGGAAACCTGGAAAAAGAGAAGATCCCAGTAAGTATTGAGATGGGGTCTGATTCTAGTAACATCTCTTCTTAAGGGTTTAAAGATCAACGAATGCCCAAAATAAAATACAACACAAGTTCTAAGAAGCAAATAATCAAACACCTGAAGGAGGAACAGAAAAAGAAACGAAAAGCAGAAGTAGGGTTTTTACAGATTTTGTAACGTTCTGTTGGTTACGAAATTAAAACAGAATAATATAAGTTTAATTTTTAAAACATAATGATTGATATTAGACTGAATTTAATTAAATGATATTTTAAAATTATTTTAAAAATATAAATACTAGTAGGTTGTGTGAATTTCTATTTTTATATGTAGTTTCTAACTTAATTTTAATTATTAATTAGTGAATGTAGATTGGTAATTAAATTTAAATATTGTGATTGCTAAACAATTTATTGTAACATTATTTATATTTTTAAATATCTATTTTAATTTTAATAGTGTATTTAATTTGTAAAAATAGTGATAAACTTAAAAAGGCTTTTTAAACAGGTTTTACAATTTACAGTGATTTATTATATAAAATTGTAAGTTGAATTATTGAATACAAACCAATTGAGAGGGACTTATTATAAAAATATGACTTGCAAAACACCATTAAAAATTATATAAAAAAAGACTGAGGGATTGGTACTACAATTTTTCCTTCAAAAAATTATTAGTTTCTTGTCATAACTCAATTTTTTATAGGTGAAAACATTAGAAGCTTAATAACCTTGCAATATATATATATTATCACTTGAATCTTATGATGGCCTGATAATTAAGGGTGTTTACCGTTTTAGGTGTGACTTGAGTTTGAATCATGCTAGTCACGTTTGTTGTTCGTGTTTTACCATCAAAAAACATATATTTTATTTATTACATCCACAGAATACTTAATTGAACTATTCAATTACAAACTAGTATATATCTAAACAACTTTAATATAAATATCAAACCCGTGAGACCAAAACCTAAAACATGCACTCCTTGTATAATTGGTAACATTCAAACTCTCTCTTTTTAGTTACCTATATATTTGGCTGAATTTAGAAAAAATAACCCTTAATGTGTCTGCAAATTATATATCCAATGCATTTAAATTTAGTTGTAGGTTATGCCAATGTAAGAGAATATTGCTCCCAAAAGCCATAATTAAGCACTTTAGCTACCAAATATCTGTTTGGTAGATGGGGAATCATAACCCTCATCCGTGGATTGCCTCCATAGTACCTCCTCCATTCTAGAAGCTAAAACCTGTTGCCTTCACATTGGTTCTGACTTTTATCTCCAATATACATTGAGAAACTATAATGAAAAAAGAAAACTAAAAAAGGGTTTGTCCCTTTGTCTAAAAAAGGTGCATCTAGAAGGTCAAAGATATCTGTTGATCCATTTCTTATTCATCCTTTTCACCTACCTTAATTTTGATTAATCTTATAAATTATGTGCAGTTCTGTGAAAATCTTACTTAGGCAAATGAAATTCATTTTTAAATCACAGTTCCTACTTAATACACTAGGTTCGTGCAATTGCATATATCACAATGTATGATTATTATATGATGTACACAGTAGAACTTTTAACTGTACAAGTAGTATGGGTTATAATTATTTTATTGTTATAGAAGTGCATGTCTATTAGAATAAGAAATTTTATATATTATAGTAAAATTTTATATCATGTATACTTTTTGTGTCTATAAATATAAATTTTGAAGAAAGTTATAAATATTCTCATTTGCTATTGTATTTTTATTCTTTTACTTTTTATTATTATTTATCTCATAACAACATGTATTTTAAAATTATATTTAAAAAGTAATAAATAGAACCTTCAACAAATTTAGGAAAGAAAAACATGTAATCTAGATACCAAACAAAAACTATAACCATTGTTCTAATCAAGTTTTGATAGTAATTCTTATTGATTTTTTTTTGTATTCTTCATATCCGTTTTGCGGTCCATGTTCAAGGGTAGTGGTTGACCCTCCCAATAATATCGTCTTCAAAGTTCAAATCTACATTCTCCCCTTAGGAGTGTAATGTGCCTTACCATTGCACCCAATCGCCTATTGGATAACAATTCTTATTGATTTTAAATGATCTTGTCTTATATAATTAACCACGTAATTAAATAGTTGTTTTCAATTTTTAGATAATTTATATAAATATAAGATCCATTGAGTTAGTCGTGGAAACTAAAAAAAGTTGTGTTGAAGCTTCCGATTAACATTAGTCCTAATTTCAATTTTTAGATAATCCCTACTATTACTATAAAAAATGTAGGGTAAACTACATTCAATGTCACTCTAAAATAGGAAAAATAGGAATTTTCCTATTTTAGTCTCTCTAAAATTATTTTTCAATTTAGTCACTTTAATTAAAATAATTGCGTGAATTAGTTGCTGCCATTAAAATTTCGTTAATCACTAATGGATTAGGTTTATCAGCAATCTTATGTCAACTGAAAACTCTAGTCTCCCCTTTGTATTGTCGACGTCTTCGCTGCCTAAGCTCCAGCACCGTTGCTCGGCCTCCAATTACCTTCTCCGATCGCTCTCACTTTTGTTGTCCCATTCTCTTTTTTATTTTTTGTTTTTAAAACCCCTGTCTGTCGCTTCCAAACTCACCATCGCCACAAGTCTCATTCTTTAAGTTTTTAGGACTCTTCAAAACAAGGGAATATATATATTTATTTTTTATTGCGGCTTTTTGGTTATTGGCTCAATGTTGCTATTGTTGGGGTATGATAATGGGTACAAGGACTTCAATGGGTGGGGCAATGGTTCACGACAGTGGTGATGGTTTGGGAAGCGGTGAATTGGGAAACGACAACAAAGGAATTCTTAGAAGGCATGTTCCTCCTTTTATTGTTTTTCTTTCTCAAAAGATTGAGACTAATGTTGAATGCAACAGTGACTATCTTCTTCTTAATGTTGTTGGGTCTAAGCATATTGGCACTACAATTGTTTAAACATTTATTCCAAGCACTTTGAAATTTAAGAGGAGGGGTCGAAACAAAGTCGGTGTCACAACACGGAACCTCTGTGTTGCAACACCAAACACAGGTTCATAAAATCGAGCAATTCAGCTCGATACGTGACACAACCCCTCCGTGTCTCGACAAAGAAGTCAATTTACCTTAGAATTCAAAAATTCAAGGCGTGTCGCGACATCGGTATCTTGCCAGAGGTGTCGTGACATGGAACCCTTATGTTGCGACATCGATGCAATTTTCTGCAAGGTCGACCCGAACCATCGCACAACCCAATGGTTTTAACCCTTATTTTACCCGATTTTTTACTTAAAAACACTAATTTTTTTAAACTTAAACACTTTTAACCTATTTCTAAATTCCCTCTAATTCTAAAACCTCTCAAACTCTTCTTTTTCTTCTTTTTTTTTCTTATATTGTGCAGGGACAAAAGTGTCACACCAACAAGGTAGTTACAACACACCTTCGTGAGGAATCACGAACTTCCAAACCGAGGTTAAGGATTCCTATCTTAACTATTTTATTACATTATTCTTTTGTTTATCTAAATATATTGTTTGATTTCGATTAAGTCTTCTAGTTTAAAGATCATTGAAAATGCCTTCTAAAAAGTCTAGAAGAACTATTGAACAAGAAGCACTATTGGTTTTGGATCCCTTGAAATTTCAAAACCCAAATGTCCAAAAATATTTTCTCGAGTTGCAATGCAAGACATTTATTCAAGAAAGTGAGAAGGCCCGTCGGAATAGCAAATGCGGGAAGATCTACTAAGAATGTAAGATGTGGGACCCCAATGGGGAAGCTTTCTATATTAGAGGTACATCATGGATTAAGATCTAAAGAACAACGTGAATGACACAATAAATTGCATGTATGCATAAGCGAGGTGCGTCTGAAAGGTGTGGATCTATGGATTAATAAAGGAATTCGCCAAAGACGATGCAAATTATGGCCAACAGTACATAAACCAAGTCCGTCAGAAAGGCGACACATATTATGAGAGTAGCAAGTGGCAACAGGTGATCCAGTGAATCCCGAACAATGAGGATTCGTAAATAAGGGTCCGCAATAGGTGAAATAAGCTCGTTGACTACCTAGCAGATAGCAATTCGCCATAAATAACCAAGAATGGGTAAGAAGGTAAAGTCGGAGTATGACAGAATTAGGTCGCCCCATCATGTGATCAATATCATGAAGGAATGCACTTGTTCTTATAAAAATATTGAGTTGGGACAGTTAGAGGCTATAAGAGAAATAGAGAGGCAACATCTCGGGCAAGCTCTGTAATATACCAAGAGGAAATAGGGAGTTGAAATATTTGCCCAAAACTTGTTTATTATCGTTCTCTTGCAAATTGGCTATATAATATTGTTTAGCAGATTCTCACTAAGTTCATCAGAACTTATAGGTTTACTGCTGAATTGCAGGATAAAGTGTGACAAGAGAGGTAAATGAAGGGACCAAGCTAGCTATCGTCTGATCAGTGTAGCATAGAAGAAGTTAAAAGTATATGTAGAGTGGCACCTATAGAGGCTTCGTTTTGGGGGTTAAGGCAAACATAATAGTTGTGGGATTAAATGTAAACAATGAAACTAAGCATAGAAACTAAGGTCATAAGAAAACATTATGGAATTTCTTTAGTGTTTGATGTTAGTGGTAATTAGACCAATGTGTTAAGGTGGCTATTATATGTAATTGAATTTATCACGGGTGTATAGTGAAATCAAACAGGTTCTTGTAGCATCTGGTACCCGAATCCAGCGATCGAGTCGAGTATGGGATGTTACAGTATCAGTGTCATATTTTTTATTGGCAAGTGATATGATATATATGTAAAGTTCAAGTTGATTTAATATTAAATAAGTGAATGCTTGATGTTTGATATGTTTTCTTGAAATTTCAAATGAAAAATGATGTTTCTATTGACTTGTTGATATGTTTTGGAAGTTGACTATTTTGAAATTATATGTTTTAATTGTTACTAGCCCTATTAAATGATAATGGATAGTTCTTGGGTATAGTTGACATGCCATAGGATATGTAAAGCTCTTTTAAGAATTTTGTATTTATGAGTTAGCCTAATGTGCATGAGAGATTCATTTTCTAGCACTTTGCACCATTCTTGAGGAACAGTTGGTTAAGTCATGTTATACACGCACTAGAGATTCGTTAAATTATGTACCTTACTATTGTACGTATTCACTACTTTTCAAGGATTTGATTTGATATACGTGTATCCATTTACGATTCAAAGCTCAATTAAAAAGGATAATGGTCTAATAAGAAATTATAATGGAATTTGATATGTGAAATTTATTAGTGAATGCTCATGTTGGTTTAAGTGGTGCAATGTAACTAAATATGCTATTGTGCTTGTTGTGAAAAGTGGAAATGTTATGGTTTTAATGTATATGCTAGATGATATAATGTTTTAAATGGCCTTTTTATTATGTTTAATGATGATGTGATATTGTGAAATGATATATGTTTATTATGCTTCAAATTTAGCTTATTCATAAGGTTTATTAGATATGCATCATTGAGCTTTATTGGAAAAGCTTAACATGTGGATTTGTGTTTTGTGTACAAGTTTAGGAAGATTGAGAGTGTTTCGTGAAATTGGGTAACAGCATTTCAGAGTTCTTAGTTGACATTTTACCTTTATGATGACACTTTTAACTTTTTATTAGTTTTGAGCATGTACCTACACGTAAGAGATTAGTTTAGGTATTGTTTATATCTTATTGGTATGTAAAATTTATTGGTATTAGTTTGGAATTATGCTAGTATGTTTTGGTATGTGTTTTGGAACATGTGATTGTCACTAAACTAACTATAAATACGACTAAGGCAAGCACACCTATCGAACAATAGTATAGTTACGGTGAATAGGGAATACCGTATCCATGAGGACTAGAAGCATTAGTAATTACCGTTTTTCTATTATTTAGCCAACAAATTGGAGTAATTGTTTTTAATCTAAAATTACTAAACTAATTTAACTAAGAACGCAACAGAGAATAAAATAGGAAAATACTAAGAACGCAACAGAGAATAAAATAGGAAAATAACCGAAGATACCAATGAAAGAGACAATACCCAGGAAAAAGTCCACCTAGACTTCACTTATTATTATGAATCTGAATTAAATGATTTATTCACTTGTGCCTTGATCCGTAAAAATCCCTAGATTATGTTAATATCTCTTTCGAGAGTAAGAACAACTGACTTTAGGTTGATTAATTGAAATCTCTTTCTAATTAAAACCTCTATTGTCACATTAAGTTGATCTATGGATTCTCCTATTAGATTTAACTCTAATTCGGTAGATTTATGTCGTCCTATTTCTAGGATTGCATGCAACTTCACTCAATTATGCTAGATCTACTATTAAATATGGACTTTTGCTCTACTAAGATAAGCACATTAAACATGAACTAATATCCTTAGATTATTAAAACATGAAATAAGCATACATAATTGAGAACAAGAATCAAGTATTTATCATGTAATTCATAAATCAAAATAATAAGATTCATCGTAGGTTTCATCTTCCCTAGGTATCTAGGGAATTTAGTTTATAATCCTAAATAGAAACATCTCAAAGTTAAGATAACAACAATACATAAAGAAACCCAAATAAGCATCTAAAGAAATTAAATAGAGATCTTCAATCTTGAAGAAGATCCGCTTCTGAGATGATTCTAATGGCATTCTTCGAGTCTTTTCTTCAATCTTCTCTGTGTGTCCCCTTAGGTCTTCTTCTAATTGATATTTATAGACTTTAGAATGCTCACAAACCCTAAAAATTAGGTTTTTGTGTGTTTGGGAAATAGGGTACGAAATTGACACGAGTTGGCACATGGGCATGTGTTTAGCTCGTGTGGCCAGCCCATGTGGAAATGCCTAGGTATCAATATCGATATCTCATACCAAGGTATTGGAATCTCATAGTGGGTATCGATACCTAGAGCTCAAGTTCTGGTACTTTCGAAGTCAATAGCCAAAATTTTGAAACAATAGAGGCTTGTATCGGTACGTAGACTTGAAAGTATTAATACATGCTCTCAACTATCGATACATCCTTGTTGGGTATCGAAAAAGGGAAACATCGAAGCTAAATTGTTGAAAAATTGTCCCAAGTTCTTATATACATAGGACCCAAGTATTCGTACCTAGTCCACTACTTATGTATTTTAAGCCTCAAATATTGTTCTAAGGATCATTTGAACCTGATTTTCATTCATGTTAACCTATAAACACCCAAACATTCATATATCATATTTCAAACTCAATTTAAATGCTTACCTTTTAAATGTTTGATTTTTTTGAGTAAGTTCAATGTAGAATGTGGCATTCTATATATGATTGTTTTTTGAGTATGGTGTAGGGCGTAACATTAATCATATTCATCAATATAATTTTCATGATCGAGTATTGATATGATTTGCATATTTAGAACAAAAAACAACGTATCAAATGTGAATTTGAAACTACAGACTTTAGATATACCATGTCGTAAAACACCTATATCATCAGTATGATTCTGCATCACATCTGTAACAGCCATAATCTACAACATAATAGTCGCAATAGTGAAAAATAACATTGCAATGTTGTTGTAATGCCATTTCTCTTCATATTTGCAATGAAATGTTGTAGTTAGAATTATATGTAT
Source organism: Gossypium hirsutum (assembly GCF_007990345.1). NCBI lineage: Eukaryota > Viridiplantae > Streptophyta > Magnoliopsida > Malvales > Malvaceae > Gossypium > Gossypium hirsutum. Next base: position 40,524,788 of record NC_053445.1, on the reverse strand, counting down.
TCAAATTTGTTATAAAAATAATGTATGAAGACAATAAGTTCAAAAGGAAAGTTATTTATTCATTTTAGAAGAAAATGTCAAGAAAAAATGCAGATAATGTGAAATATATAATTAGTAAATATGACTATATCTTGAAAAATGTTCATGGTAATTTCTAACTTTTAAGTTGAGTAATAAGTATAGAACTTCATTTTTCTTGCTTTTTATTGAGTTTTTATGAGTTTTCAAAGTTCTTCAAAGAACAAATGAAACAATGATAATGCAGAGGTTGGGTTGCACTATTCTTTCTCTTAAACTCGCCAACATCCTATTATTGTTTTCAATTTCTTATGTAACTTTTAAGTTTATCTAATATATGGACAAGGATAACTCCTCATAGTTTATAAATAATGAACTTATTAGTTAGTTAAATAATATTGTAAGTTTATTTTTACTCTAAATTTAATCAAGGTAAATTAATTCAATTATGATAATTAAAAATTAAGGTATTTCACAATAAATGTGATTACATGATAATACTAGGTTAAGATTTTTAAGTACATTATTTTAGAAAGAAATATGTAATGTTAAAATAACTTCACATTTGCAACAACCGTGGTGTTGTAAAAAGTGGTGATGAAAATCGTAACAAGTATGATAAATCATTTTAAAGCTTAAAATAGTACCACTTTTCTTAACTGCTTACAAATATACGACGAAAAAAATTCTATTGAAAGAAGTATTTTAAAGATTGAACCTACTAAGAGATAAAAAACCAACCAAATAAATTAGAGAAAATGGACACAACTTAATTAATTAAACTAAATTAAATAATAAATCTAAGAACTAACTAAGACCAACTAAACAACTAAAATGAAGTCCAACTTATATAATCTATTGACTCTAACTAGGAACATAAAAATAAAATCTTAAGTAATTATTAAGAGAATTCAAAGAGGTGTTCTGGTTAAGAAAACTTTAGTTGATGGAATTTAATGATTTATTTCAATTATTGATAGATCTAGGTTTCATAACTAAGATGGTTATCAAGGTGCAAATGTCACGGGCCGCGATTCAAAGCCCCTGAACAAAGTACAAAGAGTGTCTCATGGAGGTTTACATATTAAACGGGGCTCATTTGACCAATTTGAACTGGCTCGATTCGAAGAACAAGTGAAAAAGTCTATCTACTTGAAGCCTTTGTGGCCCAACGAAACACTTATGGTAAATTAGGGCTACCTTGGTAAACAAGGAAAGTAATTTTAGAAGTAATCTAATAAGATTTGGTTTTGTAATCTTGGGGATTATATAAATCCCTTTATTGTAAAAAGGCTTCGATCTCACCCGTCGATGTAACTCAAACTATATTGTCGATTTTTGGGGAGCTCAACTATAAACAAAGAGCCTCCCCCTCATTTGTAATCATCCATTGTGTTCCATTCTTTAGTAGTGAATACTAAATTGAGAGCATTTACTTAAATACCTTGTGTGCATTGCTTTTCTGTGGCTATTTTGCTCTTTCGAGCTTTTTTATCTTTAAGATTACTTTTGATAGATTTTGGTGCCTTAGAGAAATTTTACGAGAATTCTCACTTTACAAGAGTTAGGCTAACTTAGGTGTATTTGAAGTGAAGAAAGTGCCTAAGTCCGCATGGATTGCGAGACGAAAAGTCTAGCCATGTGACACAAGTATCTTAATTTTGTATATAGTTTAAAGTGTCTAGAGAGTTCCTAAGTTTATTTATATCTTGTATGAATTAATTAAACCATTGACTATCATTATCACCGCTACCTAAGTTGGTGTATATATTAGTAAGTTGAATAACTATCCAATTAGTTCACTAAGTTTAACAAATCATCTCTCATTGCACTATTCCCCAGGATTTTCATTAATCTATCTAACACTTAGGTTAACTATTAAAAGCAAATTAAATAATTAATCTAGTCATGATCTAAACCCATATTTAACCTATTTCAATTATTAATCCATTAACCTACAATTTCTTAAACAATTGAAAAGATTAGTTCATTGTGAAATTCAAATCAACACAAAACATAAACGAAAACATAATAAAAGTAAAGAAATCTTATTCAATAGAAGAAACACTCTCCTCAATTATCCGATTCAAGAGTTGGTTGAAATCAAAAAATGAAATCTCCAAGCGACCACTCCTGGGAAAACAAATAAAACTGAAAAGAAAATGTCTAAAAAAATAACATAAAAGTTGTATCCTTAATAACACTTATTTAACCTAACCTAAAATATGATATTTGTAGGTCTTTGCATGACTTTTCTAGGGTTACAAATTGTGTTGGGAAAATCGGTTTGCTAATCTTGGCCTCAACTACTAGAGGGTTCTATCCGCAAATTGATGAAAACTTTAATGAACCTTTCAAGAGCTAGAAATTGAAGATGACCTCTATCAAAATATAAAATCTATTTCGGGTAAATAATTGACTACATTTTGACAGAATATCAACATATATATAGTGTATATTTGACTTAGCCCTTAGTTATCTATATATAGAAAAAATAACAAGAGTTTCAGTTAAACAAGTTGTAAACAAAATAATATTATTTTAATAGGAAAATCAAATCTCAGTAGGAGAGTACTAGTAGGGCGATGGTGGAAACACCCTTTTCTAGGATTAAAGTTTGTCGCCCCTTCCCTTACACCGGGCCTATTTGGGCCTCGTACTTATTGGGTCAATTATATGTATTATTTAGTCTTTAAACCAACTCATATAATTTATCCAACCAAATAAATATACTTCCTATGCCCAAAATATTGTTTTTTTCATTTAATTAATCAAATTAAACTAATTAAATTATTTTCAACCCAATTTTAATTTTATTAAAGTCATGTCGACTTTATCATACTAGAATCTATGAGTAAATCAATTTAATTAACTTGCTCTTGTGAAACTATGATGACTTCATTAATTTAATTTTCACTTCGAGCTTCAATTATTTAATTACAAAATAAATAATAATTTGAAGAAATTAGTTTAATTCTCGAGTCATCTCCTGTTTATAGTGAGAAATCGCATTCACTACGGATAGTGATACAAGCGATCTATTTCTCTAGTTTGTCCTTTCTTATTTTCATATCATCGATTAATGCAAACCATCAAGGTTGTACCAAGCTAACGGAGGGATTGATTGAACATATATAATTAGGGCTCATATAATTTATAATTGAGTTTCGGCTCTTCGTCTATTAATTACAACATTATTTATTCATGTAGTCATTACACTAAAGTACCACGACTAAGCTTTCTCCATTATATACCATTACAAAAGCTACTAAATCAAGTGTTCATCCAATGGCCTTGTCATATGTGTGTTACTCTCATAAGATATTATTTATCTCTTTAAGATAAAATATATTCTCCTAATATGATCCTATTTTATCTCATGATTATGTCTTCCTTCATGAAAAGTCAATTGTTAACAAGTAGTATTTAAACCATTCATCTTAAGTCAAATGACTCATGGCCGTGTTACTTTTCATCTATCGTGTAATGCCAATGAGAGAATATCATTTACCATTTATTGGGCTATGAGTTCCACTATTATAAGTGAAGTTGTGTCATATAGAAGTTGTATACCTAACATTCTAGATTTTGGCTCTATTGCTAATTGAACTCAAGCTTTTAATACATCAAAGCATACAAGTCATACACACATAATCTGTCACTTGCTTAGGATTAAGGTAAACTGCACTATGAATGTTACATTCGAATAAATCCATAAGTGGATCTAGGATTTATTCTATACTCAGGTATTGTCTGATGTACTGTTAGTCTAATCAATCACATCTATATTTATCTTCTAAGAGTCTTCTACTTCAATACCCAAGACAAGATATTTCCCTATTTAGACTTTATAAATGACAAAATAGTCTTTTAATCAACTTGCTCAATTTCGATTAAACTACGGACTTGTTTAGATTATCTAATAATACAAGTTGTCTTCTTGCACTATAATTTGACCACATAATGCAATTTAGTGTTAGTTAAATGTTAGATAATTAATGAGATAATATTTTCTTTCATTTTATTTTTCGTGCAAAAACTATTTAAAGATATTATATAAAAGATATTAATGATAATGATGGAATTTCTTAGGCCAACTTATTCCAAAAATTACAAGTACATAAAGTATATAGACGGGATCACGGCACTAGTGTCACGGGGCTAGACCTTTCGTCTCGCAAACCGTGCGGCCTTAGGCGATCCGTTTGCTCCAAACTCGCCTAAGTCAGCCTTTACGCCCAAAAGTGAGGATTCCTTAGAACTCCTCCAAGGCACCAATTTGTATAGCGGAAGCGATTGTGCCAAAAGAAGCTACAAGAGAACAATAGAAAGAGCGCTCGCAAAGTGTTTGAGTAAGTGCTCTCAATTCTTATTCACAAAGAATAATGAAACAATTCAGGAGTGAGTACAAATGAGGGGGAGGCTCTCTATTTATAGTTGAGCTCCCCCAAAACCGACGGTTAAGATACAATTACATCGACGGATGAGATTTAACCATATCCCTTAATTTTAGGGATTTACAAGATAAGCCTTATCAAATCTAATCTAATCTTTACAAGATATGATTCCCTCTATCTTCTAAGATTAGTTACCATATTAGCCTAAGTTGCCATCTCTTCATTATCGGGCCAACCAGGCTTCAATTTGACAGGCTTGTCCAATATCTCTTTGAATCGGGCCAGTTCTTGTGGGCCAAATGATCCCCATCTGAGCAACAGACCTCCATTGGATGCATTTGGTGCGCTGGTCACGGGCTTTGAACTGCGGCCCGTGACACTAGATCCCAACAAATCCAACTTAGCATTGAAGGGCCAACAAGGGTTGAAAGTAGATGAAACAGGGCCAAAACACCCACACCACAAGACGGGGCACCGCAGCACTCGGACCAGGTGTTACAACGCCTACTTCCAGCCCCTCCTTTGGCCATTTCACGTTTTGCTTCCCTATTTTGCCTTCTACACGTTCTCGATCCTTAGTTTCATGCTCAATTTAACCTACAAACTTGTCATAAAATACTTAATTCTAAATACTTAAAAACACATAAAATATTTTTAAAAATCTACTAAAACTATAAAGAATGCAAAATATATGCATGAATGCAAATTACACTGAAATACTATGAATAAATGCAACTTAAGAAACGAACTAAAACTAAATAATAATAAAAAGGCTTAAATTATAGTTACAATGAGCACTTATCAATCCGCATCATGCTAAATAATGTTTGCGACACTTACATCCACAACTAAATCCGCAACCATTATCCAATTAACTTCTATTATTTTTAGTCACTCTTACCCATATCTGTAGCTTCAAATTCACGTGTGTGTTGGGGGTTCATGAGATGGGAAAAGGAAGCATTATGTGAGTTTGAAGCAAATTAAAATCTTGGCTTGGTTACAAACCAATGTCTCTATTAGATTTATTTTTATTTTTCCATTCTTTAGTTGCTTTTCATTTTTTTTTAAAAATCATTTTTTTTTCAATTTGTATTTATAAGGAAATGAAAGAAAAGATCCTAGAGTCAATGACAAGAGGATCACCCTCTCTTTTCTTCCTGTATCATTATCTTTAACTCTCTCTCTCTCTCTCTCTCTCTCTCTCTCAAGTCCCCTTCCAAACCGTTGTCTACTTAGACCCATCAACCAACTCTCTTTCTCTCTCCTTTCTTCCCTGTATTCTAAGCAAACCCCACAACCATCAGCATCATCATGAGCACCATTTCCGCTCCATGAAGCCTTCTCCTTTCTCTCTCTTTTCCTCTTTTAGTTCCAATCTATAAAGCGTGCCCACTAATCTATATGATCAAACTAGTTAGGATCAACAAAAATAACCCACCAAGATTATTTATTGTGGTTGTTGGATAGGATCCAAGGCTTATCTCTCAATTAATTTCTCCCTTAGGAGATATTGGTTTGATGATGAGGAAGCCTCCATCCATGAAGGGTAACAATAGTAATGGGACCAATAAGCATAAGAAAGGGTTATGGTCGCCAGAGGAAGACGACAAGCTCGTCACCTATATGCTAACAAATGGCCGGGGTTGTTGGAGTGACGTGGCTAGAAATGCTGGCCTGCAGAGGTGTGGCAAGAGCTGCCGGCTTCGATGGATAAATTATCTCAGACCCGATCTCAAACGAGGCGCGTTTTCGCCTCAGGAACAAGAGCTTATCGTCCATTTACACTCCATTCTTGGCAACAGGTGCACTTCTATATCTTGCATGCAAAGCTAATTATTTTACATTTTAAGGTAACTTATTTCCCTTCTCGTTGTTCATTTTCTTGGAATTCAGTTAAATTTTCATTGAAGTGAAAGAGCAAAGTAGAGTGATCAGATCTTTTTCTCTTCCAAAATTTTATGCCAATCACCTACAGTAGTTAACTCTAGCATGAACCTCTTTCTATGCCTTCTATTTCAAACTCTATTTTTTTTTCTAGGTTATTAGCTCTATAACATTCTTACCAGGTATAGTACAACTCACATTCATTAGCTAGAAATATTCTAATTGCTTGCTTCATCGGGTGAAACGGTGAAACCCTTTTTTTTTTTAGTAAGCCAACGTTTTATTCATTAAAACCAACATATAACAAGAAGGAGATGCATACATATATACATATGATCATAGTCTTCTACATAATTATAGGGTATATACAATCCCCTCAGGCCTCAACCTCGATTATTGTCTAAAGAAGTACAGGGGCAATAAGCAGAAGCTCCGGTTGGCCTCAGAACTTTTGATAATCCTTGCAAATATCTTAAATTTTCGCTTGCAAGTAAGGTATAATTATAATTTTCCCCTCCCCAGAAAGTTCAATTTGGCCTTCCTTTGTAAAATTCGTACATCCATAAGGTAAACTTATTACCACTTCTTAATTTTGATTGACCTCATTTTTTATTAGCACAATTACCTCTATTCCTTTCTATTCGATTAAATAGATATTCTAACATTATTTATTATGTTAATATTTTTTATGCCAATAGAGAAATAGTTAAAGAATGTACTTAGCTATAATCCTTAAGTATTCTTTTCACATGGAAAATTTTTTTCCTTTAGTTATTTTTTTAGAATTGTTTTTTTATCATCGAGCCACCACATGGGGTTCGATACCATTATATTTAAATTTAAAGTTCTCACAAGTAATTTCATTTTTCATTTTAGTTATAGCATTATACATACATAACACAAATACAAACTTAATTCTCCTAAATTGAATTTTTGGTTTCACCTTTAAGTGAGTGTGTAAGAGATATTAGTAACTCAAAATTATAAACTTGATGACATGAATTAAAGGAAATATGGGGTTTATTAGATGGAAGAGGGCTTTCTTTCTTGTGTAGATTAATACCTACATAAAGTGATACTTGTTCATAAGCTCCCAAAACTTATGAGGAAATTCTAACTAAGACAAAACATGAAGGGCTAAGTGGGAAGCTGATGTGGAAAAACCTGTGGAGTAATTTGAGGATAAAAAAAGATAAGCACCAATCAAGAGCTCTCTTTGTTGTTTGGTAGCTAATTTGCACATGCATGCCATAAAGCACTCGAATCATGGGTGTTTAGGATAGTTGGTGGAGAGATAAGAAGCAAAAAGTAATTATAAATTACAAGTCTATGGACATATATAATATATGCACATGCATCAGTCAAAGTTTGTCCATTTTTAGTATTTGGATACTCTATTTATGGAAATATGAAGCTGAAAGTAGCATGAAAATTTCAGGGTTTTTTTTTTTATAATTGTTGAACATGATTTGAGTGTTTGGTTTGCATACTCTATATACGGATACATAAAGTTGTAAGTGAAATGAAAGACGTTTTTGTAATGTATCAAGAATCTATAACCAAATCTAACGTTTAATTTGCAAGGGAAAGATATTATTTAGAAAAAAAAAGAAAAGGCTAAACAAAAACATAGATCCTCTATATGATACACCAATATTTTGAGATGAGGCTTTTGCACTTCCTCGACGTATACATTCCTTTATGCAAATAGCAATGTAAACTCTCTTTTTTTCAGAGGCATTTTTGCTTTGGTCTTTTGAAATCATGTCGCACTATTTCAATCAATTAAAATATTCTATTAGTAATACCAAATAATATATATCACTTCTAATATACATCTAATATAAGATTTATGTCTCCTCTTTAGGGCCATGCATGAAAAAATGCATGTGATTGCCATTACTATACTTAATTTAATTAGTAGGGCCATGCATGAAAAAATGCATGTGATTGCTATTACCATAGTTAATTTAATTATATATTTAAGAGGGAATATTTGATGTATTATCTGTACATAAGTTTCACGTACTATCAATGGATAATAAGATGACACATTATCATTAAATAAATAAATAATAGTGGAGGGCTTATAAATTATGCTAAAACCCTAAAAATTAAATTTGAGACCTAGACCTTAAGCCCCATTAAACCTAATATCATAAATCCAAGAGTTATTAATATTTATTTATAATAGTTACGATTAATGTTCAATATGTTTGAATAAAATTATTAGTGTTTTTAATTGTTTAATTTAATGATGATGAGTCATACTATTATTCAATGATGGAGTATGAAACTTATACACCAATGATCCATTAAGTATTATTTTTAAAACAAAAATTGTGATTGTTTTAAGCTACTTGAATAGGAAAATGGCATTGAAAATGGTGTTGTTTGCTTCTAACCTCAATTTCAAACACACTCTTGTTTAGAATTTGAGCATTCATGCATTTTATTTATTCAAGAAACATGCAAAACCCAGCGACACTTTTTCATATACTACTGATGAAAACGTACTGACTCTTTCAAACCCCTCAAATCAGGTGGTCTCAAATAGCGGCTCGCCTACCTGGTCGTACGGACAATGAAATAAAGAACTTTTGGAATTCAACAATAAAGAAAAGGCTAAAGCATTCATCATCTACTGCCTCACATAACGCCAGTGATTCATCGTCGGAGCCTAACAAAGATGCCATGGCGGCAGGGTTCATGACGATGCTTGAACAAGAGGTTCCGCCAATTTACCTGGATTTATCATCGGCTTGGTCGAATTCTTTCTTGCAATCCATGGTCCTTAACCATTCCGGCAACTCTTTACCGATGCTCCAGCATGGCAGAAACGTTGTTGGGGCTGTCGGATACTTTGATCCGGCAGGCTCATGCGTGACACAGGCTGAGGTGAACGGGGACAGTTCCTTGGGTGAAAGTGAGATATTTGGAAGTGTTGATAATGGGATAGAAAGGGAGTTATATGTGCCTCCGTTAGAAAGCATTGGGAAAGACCTTAAAACTGAAAACTCAGTTGATGGGAACATCAACAACGGTTTCAATATCATAAATACTAGCGGTGTTAGAAGCGACAACAATAATAACATGTCGAAAAACATGGACAGCGACGACGTTGGGAGTTTTTGGATAGGAGAGGAGCTAAAAGTTGGAGAATGGGACATGGAAAATTTGATGAAAGATGTTTCTTCCTTTCCTTTTCTTGATTTCCAAAGCTGAAAATAGTTAATTCTAAACTTTAGTTATAATTATAAACCTCCAATATATATATATATCCATGTATTTGAACAACTTTTGGAAAGGAACATCTCAAGGAATGTTATTGAGATTGATGTACAAAGCAAAAAAAAAAAATCTTTCTAAGCCAAAAGTTTTATTAATAGCTAGCATAAGACTAAGTCATAGAGTACAAGCTCAACCCAAAAAAAACCTAAATACAAGGAAACAACACCTAAATAAGTAGCTCACATCACAGGACACTAAGAAACAGAAAAATGATATAAAAAAACCCAAACAAGACACAAGCAAACACCAAAATACTCAAAAGACTAGGAAATCTCCTCAAGTATACCCCTCCTCCAAGTCAAAACATAACTCACTTCACCAATTCAAAACAAAAGAAAATCTCAGCAGAGATGTTCCAAGAAGAAAACAGGATAAAACTGCTTCTTTTGCTTTAACTCAATTGCACTTGGCAATATGAAAGTGCTAAAAAAATAAACTTCAGTCAAATCAATTGACCACTCATCAATTCGTGAGATCATCTAATTCAAAGCCTTGACAATCCACGGTAATAAGAATATAAGAAACATTTCCATTTTTTTTCAATATGATTCAACCTCCAACCATACTCCAAAAAAAAAAAAAATTGATGCAGAGTTCCCCATAAACGACGTACACGCCCAGCATCTCCATTCACCAAAACTCTCCCAATATAAGTTGAGATTTTCAATAAGCCTAAATAATTCAACACCAAATCGATGCTAAGTTGAGAGAAAAATATCCCAGAGATTATTACATTTTAATAACAAATATAATAAAACCTTGATCTCGAATTTTTATGGTAATACTCATTTTTAAAAATATGTTATACATGTGATATTGCGAATTATAATATGATACTTTTTTTTATATAAAATGTAACTAAAATCATTTTTATTATTCTGCATTAATTCCATTTATCTTTGTTACTATATTGTTGTTGCATTAGTTATTAAACCAAGGAATAGGACAAAATAATAAAATGTGAGTCCAAGCAATTTTAAACTTTTCCATCTCTCTTCATTGCCGCCAGTGGATAAATTTTAATCCACCTTAAATTGATTCCATTTGTACAAGATTAAAGGCGAGGACGGCATCATCAAGGAACAAGATCAGCATGGAGAAGAGCGGTTGTGTGAGTCTTTGTTAGCGATCTCCCATATAGAATGAGTTGCGATGGCTGAAGCAATTGTTAATTGGTTACCAAATGCCTTCGTACTAAGCAAAACAAGTATAAAACGTAGAAGATTCGGTTTCATTAGATTTTCTTGCATGGAGGATGCTAGAAGAGCCATATGGAGACTGAACGATTGTTGGATGTTTAATAATCAGTTGACTGTTAACTTGGTAAATTTCAAAGGTCATTCACTTTTTTTGGAGAAAAAAGGAGTCGAGGACCCCAGAGAATGTCAAGGGTGTTTAAGACGAGTCTAGGGTAAAGGTTAAATTACCATTGGTGTGATTGATGTGGAGAAATTATATGTTTTGCATACAAGTTTGATTGGGTGGTGTAAAAGGTTTTATAAGAGTAAGGAGCTAGCAAAGGATATTGCAGGAAAGGGTATTAGGGGGCGACGATTATGAGATTATCTAGGTCTATGACTCTGTTGATGTTTGAGAGTGTGGAAGTTTTGAATTATGTCAGTTCAAACCATTGGGATACTCTGGATTTTTGCTTCACAAAGAAGTAGCGTTGGTCGGGAATATCAAGGTGGATAGTCGAAGAGTGTGGCTAGCATGTAGGGGGTACTGATTCATGCGTGGGTTCCCTTACTTCTCAGAATATTGGTGAAAGATGGGGTGAATATGTATCTGTTGACAGTGTGACTTTATATCCTAGTTCCTTTATGAGAGCAAATATACAAATTTTAACAGTGTTCATCTCGAATTGATGAGATGATTCAACTTCAAGTGGGAAATGAGTGATACAGTGTTCGTGTTAATGAATTTGGTCCCAATGTGATTAATCAATATCATGAATGTGATATTGATTCGAGTTTTTCCATGGAAGAAAGGTAGAAGCGATGGGGAAAAAGACACTGGAAAGAAATTCTAATAAAGATGAGGGGTCGTCAATGGATGTTCACGCAAACCAAGGGAAGGATGATTGAGCCAAAAGAGGGCTTGTGAGGAGGGTAAGGTTATTTTAAAAGGTGCAGTGGGCTTTGAGACTATGGTTTAAGGAAGAGGAGAGCCAGGGTGATTCCCCTAGGACTACGGAGATTCTAAGTTTCCCAAATTGCGTCGAGTCAAATGTTGGTCGTGGTCGGATTAGAAAAGTTAAGTTGTTGAGAGAGCTAGAAGAAGTGGATAATAGCCTAAAAGAAAAAAGAAAAAGAAGGGTTGCAAAAGGTATAATCAAAGGAGTTTCGAGGTGAAAGCCAAAAGAAGAAGAGCAAGTGTTTGGTGGCTAATGTCTCATTATCAAATACTGACTTTAGAAATGGAAAGAAATTTATCTAAAAGAGAGGGGGAGGAGACTCTAATTTTGGGAAATTAGTGGGCTACAAACAGATGGTTACGACGATCTTATTAAAAAGGACTTAGTATGTATTTTGGAAGCTAGGGGAGTTAACTGGGAACTACGTTCTTGGATTTTTGAGGCGCGAGTAAGTTGGTGAATTTGGGCACTTTGAGGAAAGTACTACGAAGCATTGCTAGATTGGTGTTGATTCAAGAGTATTAACTCATCGGATTGATTTGGTATGGCTTAATTCTGATTTTGGTTTCATATTTCTCCTTCTCTAGGCAGTTGGGTGGGTTTATTGCTATTTGGGAGGGGTAAATTTGTGTTGAATGATATTTTGGTGCTATCTAATGTGGCTGCTGATAAAGGTGAGTGGTGTAAGTGTAATGTGGAGGTGATTTTTGCTGCTATTTATACTCCATGTTGTTTGGAGGGTCAGAGACTTATTTGAAAGGTATTTGGTGTTTAGGGGGGATTTTATGATTGAGCTGTTGAGGAGATTTTAAAGGGGTTGATGCATTAATCATTTTCATTTTCATTGTTTTCTGATGTCCAGGTGAGTCGTGTTTGGTGGCGTTGGGATCGTTCTTAGTTAATGGTATTTGCATGATTTCGATTGGGGTCTCAATACCTTCAATGCCTTAATTGGCTGGAATGAGGAGGAGCTGATGATCGAGAAGGTTAAGCATATTTTGGTGTAATAGGAAATGTTTTCTTCTAATAAAACTGGAGCTTGCTTTTAAGTTTTGAAGTTTTAAAATATTCTTTAAACAAGGAATCAGTCTGATTTTGGAGTAGCAAAGAGGGACGTCTATTGAAGCTGAGATTGGGAGCAATGGGGTAGGCCAGTTGGAACTATGGAGAACCCATAAGATTAGGAGTCGACTTGGCATTAGTTTCAAGTATTTTGTGGTTGAAGGCATTCTTTCATAAGGCAGCAACAATCAAAACTGAGAAATACGTTGGCGGGAGATGCTTCGGTCCTCTAAGGTCATAGGATTTTAATAAAGCAGAGTTTTTGCTCGGAAGTGGGAACAAGGTTGCTACATCTTCTGTTGTAACAGTAGGAAGCACATTTGCTTCTAGATTTTATTACAAAAATATGTGGATAATTTTACAAAATTTTGTTTATTAAAATGATAGAAACGTTAAAAAATTATAATTCTAAGATAAATTAACATTATCAGTATTTTTAATATTATTTATTAAAAATATGTTTACTATTTTATAAAAACAATTTAAACTAGAAAAGTAAAAATAATTTCAATTAGAATTTTTATAAATTATAAAATATTAAAAATAATTATCTTTTCAATCAAGATTAAATTTATCTTTTCAACAATTTTTTTTAACATTTTCCCCTAAAAAATGTTTAAATGATTTAAAAACATTTTGACGTTTTGTTAAAAAACTTTACACATTAATATCTTGAAAAAATAATTTTTAAACATTAAAATTGAAATATCTCTTTATCAATAATATTAAAATAAAACCATTTTAAAAGAATGTTTTAAAATGAAATTTCCATATACACTTTTAAAACTTCTTCAAAATTTTAAAAACTGAATTTTTAAACTATTTTACTCTCAAAAAATAAATAAAAAATATTTTTAAATACGATATAAAAATAATTTATCAAAAGTTTTATTACAAGTTTTTAAAGTTCAACATATTATTTATTAAACAACTAAATAATTTAAATAAATTATATAAGTTTAAAGTAATTTTTTTATGACAGTGACTGTTAAATATTTTTAATTGGTATTTAAATAACAATTTTTTAAAATATACAACAAGCATTGCATAAAATAAAAAAATAATTAATTAATATAACACATGACAAAATTAAATATTACATATAAGATATAAGACTATATTAAATTCTTTTAAAGAATAGTTTTAACCTATTTTCATATATTTCAGTATTATCGTTTAAATTTTAATTCTATTGTCATCGTTATTGTTGTGCAATTTGCAAAATATGAATTCGAATATAATTTACCGTAGATATTGGAGGATATGAGTAGTTTAAGTATTAAATTATTATTATTTTTAAATTGTTCTATAAAAAGAAGGATAAACTACATAGTTGGTCACTTAATTTTTATAAGTTGTCATTTTGGGCTTCAAAAATAGAAAAAATTATAAATTTGGCATTGTCGTTAACAACCATTTTCATTTTAGTCACTTAATTTTAATATGTTTTCCATCATTAATTTAATGTTATTTTACACTCATTTAGTCGCCCAATTTTAATAAATTTTTATTTTGGTCACTCATTTAGCTATTTAAAAATTAATTTTAATTTTTCTATTTTTTGAAATTAATTTTAGTTTTTTCGATAAAGGGAAAAACTTGAGGTTTTATAGGGAATTGTCTAGCTTTTATGGGAATACCTTGGATTATTACAAGAAAAAAAACATTTAATCTTTTAATTTCCTTTATTTATTATTTTTTTATTTTTTAGAATTAATTTTATTTTTTTAGTAAAAGGAAAAATGAGATTTTAGAGGGAATCATCTAAGTTCTTTTTTTAGGAAAAACCAATTTATATTTTTTATTTCATTTATTTTTCTTTTTCTAAAATTAATTTTGATTTTTTTTCCTTGGTAAGAGGGAAAACCCCTGTGTTTTAAAAAAAAATTATTTGATTTTTTACAGGGAAAATCATTTTATCTTTTAAATTTTTTAGAATTAATTTTTAGTTTTTTAGCTTAAGAAAAAACCTAAATTTTTACATAAAAAACTTGTGTGTTTGTCGAGAATTGAGTTACAGAGAAAAACATGGATTTCATCTCTGCAACTAAATAACTCAATTTCTTGCAAAAAAAACCTAGATTTTTTTGGAAAAAATAAAACTAAATTTGAAAAAGATAAAATGAGAGACTAAAATGAAAACTTATTAAATTGGGTTACTAAAATAAGTGTAAAATAACATTGAATTAACAATAGTGATCAAAATGAAAACTTATTAAAGTTGAGTGATTAAAATAAAAATGATTGTTTATGATAGTGCCATATTTACAACTTTTTTAATTTTCAGTGCCCAAAATGAAAACTTATAAAAGTTGAGTGACTAACTGTGTGGTTTATCTTAAAAAGAAAAAAGTATTTTCAAAATGATTGTTATTGTATACGTACTCGTTTCTCTAAGATTTTATTTAGCATTATTTTTCAAAAGTGCTTTTGGGGTCAAAAGTACTTTTCAAGCAAGAAGTAATGCTAAATAAACAACTTTTGGAGTTAGAACTGCTTTTGAACTTAAAAGCAAAAACAGTTTTTTTTTTTTTGCTATTAACAAAAGTGCTTTTAGACCAAATGACATTTTAACCATTATAATATATTTTATATAATATTTATATTTTGTATGTAATTATTTTCCTATTAAAATTTATTAAATTTTTATCGGTTATATTTTATTATTTAAAATATAGTATATATATTTGAATTAAATTTTATGAATAATTAATATTAATTTTTTAAATGTATTTAAAATTTATATGTCATATATTAAAATATTAACAACAAATTATAATAAATTATTTTTTAATTCTTACTAAAATATCATAATATTAATCAATTTGAACATTATTTAAATGCATATTAATTACTTTATAATATCATGTTTAAAATAGACATTTTATTTCTAAAAAATACTTTTTGACAGCAATACTAATACTTAAATCTTAAATCAAAATTTTCAAAAACATTTCTCAAAATTACTTTTCCATAACACTTTTTAAGAGTATTTCTCAAAAATAATATTAAATTAACCCTAAGTAATAATAGTTAGAAAATCAATGTTTTTGAAAATGAATTGATTGTTGAACTATTTAAAATTTAAATCAACTGCTCGAAGTTTGATTGGTTCAACCGATTTAAATCAAATAAATTATTAAAAATTTATAATAAAAAATAATAACTATATATATACTTAGTTTTTAATCGTATTTTGGTCGGATTTAAGTAATCTCCACTGATTCGTAGTTGAATCACCTTGGGGCGGGTGAAATCGGAACATAATAGTAAAACCGAACTTGGGATGGCAACGGGGCCCCACCACCCACCGCACCTACACATCACATGCTCTTCGTTTGCTTCTTCTCTGCTTTGAAATCTAATGAATCCTATTATATATTTCGCATCTAGTATCACTGCACATGCATTTCTGCGGCTCATATTCGCTACTCACCGGGCCCTTCAGGACATCCTTGTCATTTCACTCCGCCCTTTTGGCCCCCCATAGCCTCATACATCCAAATACCACAACATAAATTAACTCCCACTTTCTGTGTCAGTGGTGTCAGTCACCCGAAACAGAAATCACTCTTCCTTTCCGGATCTCCCCCTCAGAGCTCCTTATCCATTCATAGCCCGCCACGTGGAAACGTTTATTCCCATTGGTCCACCTACCACTTCACTGGGAACAATACTATCCAATAATCAGAAGGCACGTGGGCGAATGTTATACATGTGGGCGGTCGCCAAACCATAGAAAAATTTGGACGGAAATCCCAACCTCTCCAAAATGAAATCTCTTGTAGACCACGACAACCTCATCGAGGCTCACTCTGTTTTTTCTATCATATAATATAATAATATATAAAGTTCACATCTCAATAGCCAACCATAAATTCCAAACCTCCACACCGACCGTTTGATCAAAATCAAACGGCCAGCGTTAACCCTCTCCCATCATTTACCCTTTTAAATATAATCTCCGCCTTCCTTCACTCAGTTCCACCATTTCTCGTTTTTCCGCCGTCGACGCAACCGTCTTAAATGGCCTCCGTCGCATTCACCTCCTCCTGCCCCCTCGGCTACTCACGTATCAAATCACTTGCTTTCTCTTCCAGATCATGTCCAAACCCGGTCTTTTCCCACCCGTTTCTCCCAAAATCCACTTCACATAATTCCAGCTTCATTAAACCGTTAAGTCTCACTCCAATCATAACGAACAATGGAATCCAGAAAAGACACAGCAAGTTAACTGCCAAAGCGGCGGCGTCAACTCCAGCCGCCGTAACTCCGCCGTCCCAGCAACCATGGCAAGGTGCAGCATTAAAGCCATTGATAGCCTCGATTGCTACAGGTGTCATTCTCTGGTTCCTTCCCGTCCCATCCGGTGTCTCTCGTAACGCCTGGCAGCTACTTTCCATTTTCCTCGCCACAATCGTCGGCATCATCACTCAACCATTACCACTCGGAGCTGTGGCTTTACTTGGACTAGGAGCTTCCGTCCTCACCAAAACCCTAACCTTTTCCGCTGCCTTCTCCGCTTTTGGCGATCCCATTCCTTGGCTAATCGCTCTCGCCTTCTTCTTCGCTCGGGGTTTCATCAAGACTGGACTTGGTAATCGAATCGCTTACCAATTCGTTTCCTTATTCGGATCTTCCTCTTTAGGTTTAGGCTACAGCTTAGTCTTCAGCGAAGCTTTATTAGCGCCGGCAATTCCATCCGTATCCGCACGCGCTGGAGGAATTTTCCTACCTCTAGTCAAATCTCTCTGCGCCGCGTGTGGCAGCAACGTGGGTGACGGAACGGAAAATAGATTAGGATCTTGGTTAATGCTGACATGTTTCCAAACTTCCGTTATTTCTTCTTCGATGTTTTTAACTGCAATGGCGGCGAATCCATTAAGTGCTAATTTAGCTTTCAATACCATTAAACAGCAGATCGGGTGGATGGATTGGGCTAAGGCGGCATTCGTGCCGGGTTTAGTTTCGTTGCTTGTTGTGCCATTGATTTTGTATGTTATTTATCCACCAACGGTGAAAACTAGTCCCGACGCGCCAAAGCTTGCTAGGGAGAAACTGGAGAAGATGGGGCCGATGTCCAAGAATGAGATTATCATGGCTGGGACTCTATTTCTAACGGTATAATAATATTAACATCTATTGATAAAATCTTCTTAACCTTTGATTCTTTATGTTTTAATTATACCTAATGCCTTTACAACTGTGTAAGTATGTTTTGTCTGCTATCACAATCTATCAAGTGGAAATGTCGCACTTAAAAAAGAATTATAGGGGACAATAGTGACATGTGATCACGAGGTTAGCCACATTTTAGTTGGAGAGGCGCTCATTTTCCGCCATCATTTAAAGTTCTTCATCTGTTTTAGATTATCTAGTTTTAGCTGTTGCTTGTGGTAATCGTTCTGTTGGATTCTACAGACAGTAGTTGGCCTTGACCTTATGACACTGGCACATGTCTCTGTTCCCTGCTTTGTCTTTCCTTGGAGAGCTACACTTAGCAGCTAGTACATCCTATTAGTGCGGAGGGAGAGAGATACTATAAAAATTAGGATTTGGGGGAAAATGTAATTTTCTATGCTCAATCTGTTCATGTGGTTATATATTTTGCTCTGCTTCAGTATTTGCGTTTAATTAAGTTGTTACATCAATTTATGTTGTGTTAGTATGGTATCCACTAAGAGTTCAAGACATGGTTGTTACAGTTAACTCCTACCATCTTAATGGACTAAAGAGGTATAAAGTTTTCGGAAGTTTAGATGAGAGCTATGTTTGATCTGGTTATATTTTGCCATCTAGGAGTATTCATGCTAAGCAGGTCTCAAAAGAGTTTTTGGAATATAAACATGGATGCATTGCCACTCAATGTGATTTTGGAAGTGAACTTTTGAAATAAATCTGTTTTTGGAGTTAATAGGTTTGACAGATACGGTAGTAAAAAAATCAGGTTATGTTGTGGATTCATAATCTTGCTTCCTAGATACTTCTTAACAAGTAATTTGGTCAAATATAAAATTTATCATGCCATATTCTCTTTGTTAATGATTATCAAATAAAATAAGCATGATAGAAATGACTTAATGTTCCCCTCACAAGCTCATGAAAATCTAGACATTATTATGCTTTTTATGATCTTGCAGACTTAGCATAATTAATATGGAATTCTTCTAAAGATGTTAGATATATGTAGGATTTTGAGGAAATACTGCAATTTTTCAGGTTTTCTGTTTGCCATATTAATTGTTCGCTACATAGGCCTCAAAGGTTTTCATATTTTATGTGCTTCATAGCTGGATCCAAACCTCAGAGGTGCTGCAATTTCATTAGCTGGAAATGAATCATGCATGTGATAGTATCTCTAGGTGCCTTGATATTGATTTGAATCCTTGAGTATTGATAAAGGAAATACTGAAATATGGCTAGGTTTTCCTGCATTTCATTCAATTTTATGTTCTGCAGCAATATTTTGATTGCTCTCAACTGATTAATAGAATTTCAATGCTTTTTCTGGTTGTATTACTTTCTGCTCTCATTTGATGCGAATCTTTTACTGGGCGTATAATGGCATGAGTAACTATGGCTACTACTGATGAGCGTGAAAGCTACTTATGTGAGAGTTTGTATGTTCAACTATCAAGAATTTTCTCTTATCTTCCTCTGTTGCATTAGGTGGGGCTCTGGATTTTTGGAGGGGTGTTAAATGTGGATGCTGTTACTGCTGCCATTCTTGGGTTATCTGTCCTACTTGTGACTGGGGTAGTAACATGGAAGGAGTGTCTTGCTGAATCAGTTGCATGGGATACACTTACTTGGTTTGCTGCACTCATCGCTATGGCTGGGTATTTGAACAAATATGGTCTCATCTCATGGTTTAGTCAAACCGTTGTTAAGGTTTGTCCTGTTTTCCTTGTACTTTCGTCTTATTTTCTCTCTGCCATGTCCAATTACTAAAACTTTTTATGGAATCACCAAAGAGCCATCACCATAATCTACATGCGGTGCTTTGCTTTTTCTGGAAATACTTGGGGTCACATGTTTTCTTAAAAGGAAAATAGAAAGGAAAAACCAGAATACCATTGGCTATTTATATCTTCTCTTAAATAATGCAAACTATTGAAATACTTGTGCTCTACATTGTAATATATATATCTAGTCAGTATGATTATTTGGCTCTCTCTAGTTCTGTTTTCATGTTCTATTAATATTTTCATATTACTTTGGCGTGTCCATTTGAGTCTTATTAAACAATGCCCTAGGATGTTCCTTTTCTTTTAGGCTAAGTTGTTCTGACACTGCTGTATTCAATGCTTCTGCTTTGGCAATCACACTAGGAACCTTTTTTATGAAGGTTGTAGCACAGGTCTGATGGAAATTAAAAATTCAGATGTTTGGAATTGCCTTTCATGTCAATGATCTGCTCATTTTTACAGGTCGTAGGTGGATTAGGTCTTTCATGGCAAATGTCATTTGGCATTCTGGTTCTTCTCTATTTCTACTCGCATTACTTCTTTGCCAGTGGAGCTGCTCATATTGGTGCCATGTTTACAGCCTTCTTGTCTGTGGCTAGTGCTTTGGGCACTCCATCGTATTTGGGAGCCCTTGTTCTATCATTCCTCTCCAACCTAATGGGAGGCATTACTCATTATGGAATTGGATCCGCACCTGTATTCTATGGGGCGGGCTATGTACCACTAGCAAAATGGTGGGGATATGGTTTCCTGATATCGGTGGTGAATATTATAATCTGGCTTGGAGTAGGAGGCATCTGGTGGAAGGCTATCGGCTTGTGGTAAGGCAGAATGTCATAAAATTTGCTGATACTGAGCTAAGAAGGATTTCTCACCTAACTTGAAGTTTACAGTTTCTTCTTCACATCGGAAACTTATTTGTCTTTGATTCTTTACGTTGCAGAAATAATTTTTATAGTGGGGTGGGGTTTAGAGGGTTGGAAAAAGAAGAAAGATTTGAGTTTGAGGTGGAGGTATTAGAGCAGAACTTAGATCTTTACCACAAATTTTGACAAATGGAAAATACATTATTATTTTGAATACGAATTTTTGGGTTATGGATTATGAGGCAAGGTAAGGTGGTGCAAACAATGTCACGGTTTTATTGTATTTTTTAAAATGCCTGTTGGGTTCTTGTGTTAGAAATGTCACACGCAATTCATTTTGAGTTAGAACTCTAATGGAATTTTTTGCCTTCATCCTTTTTTCTGGATTTCTTACCTCTGTTTACTTTAGAAGAAAAAAAACATAAGCGTTTTTCCTCATGCACTCCTTTCATTAAATTTTAAGAAAATAACACTCCTGGGTCTGTAGCAAAACCTTTTGTTAATAAAAATAAATTTTATTAATTGGGTTCTGATTTAAATATCAAGGAAAAGTGAGGGCAAATATGAGTTTGAGAATATATATTGGAATTCCTAATGAAAATGTTGAGCGATTTAGATTTGATAGTAGCCATGCTTGCCTTAACTCTGTAGATCAACTTGTGTTTGTTTATTTTGAAGGTGTTCAGGTTGAGCCCTCAATTAGACTTGAAATAACATTACATTTTGCCACATAATTATTACTTAATTTATTCTTGCTCAACTTGCGCCACTGCTATACTCAGTAAGGTTTGGCTTCTCTTCAATATTTTTATATCTATTGATATTTATTTGAAAGATAGATGAAAAGGTAATGGACTGGCTTCAATTCACCAAAAACATATTCCTTACACTATGTTTAGACTAAAAGTAAAAGCTAAACAAGTATCTCGTTTAGATAATTAAAATTAGCCAAGGAAAGAAATTTTAAGTAATTTTAATAGTTTTTGTTCGGATGTTATCATTAATTCTTACAATTGTAACATTTCCATAGAGCCATTCATAAAAGAAGAAAACAACATTTTTCTTCTTACAATTGATTTTGTTTTCCTTCCCTTAGCTTTCCTCCCAAATTTAACTTCCCAACAAAAGAAAAGGATACCCAATTTCCCTTACTTTTCTTGACCTAACTTATAAAGTCTATCACAATCATCCTTTCCCTTCCCCTCCCTACTTTCAATTCAAACGTAAGCTTAGAATTGAATATTATAAAGATGTAGCAGCTGGGAGATGAAATAGCTTTACCCACCTTTTCCTAAATAAAAAAATTTAGCTTTATTTATCGGATTATAGAAAATTTTAGATATAAAGATTTCTGGTCTCTCTTAATTTTGTTATTGATTCAATTGAAGTCATTTAATCCTACATATTTTTATTGGCATAATAATAAATTTAACTATCAAAATTAACATATTCAATCAATTTAGTCTTGATTTAACAAATTTATTCTACAAATTTTATCAATTTAATCTTTATTTAACAAATTTAATCTATAATATTTATATATTCTATCAAATTTTCATAGAATATAAAAAGATGGATTATAGATGGCACCAATTGTTCGATGTAAGATGTGGCGGTGGGCTACAATGATGCAAAGATCCATTAGTGATAACTTTAGAAATCAAGCGAAATCTATACAAAATCTGGATAATATTAATGTCTTTGGAGTTTCTTTTAGTGAAAAAGTGGTATTTTTATAGACTAGACCTTGTTATGGTCCTTGAGTAAAAACTTTTAAGTTGATTTGATGTAACAAGTAAAGATAGAACAACTGAGAAGTGGAGTGACGAACTGATGTTCCCAAAAATTTCCTTAAAATTTGACAAGTCCTCTTCCCATAAGTTCCTCTATTCGAAATTTTTCGGTAGGATTTTATGTTAGCATAACAAATATATCGAGTAATTTGATAAATAAAGTTTTGGACTTTTTTAGTTAATTTGGATATAAGTGGAAGTTTGGGTATTCAAATCTTTTAAATGTTGTGTTTGGTGAAGGAAGATTTGTAAGGGTTTGTTAAGCTAAAACTTTCAAAACAAAAAATATAAAAATAGACAAAGAATAAGATATGTGAAATGACATATTTGATCATGCTTGCTCTAAACTTACGCAATTTACCACATACTCTCAAACCTAATGAAATATGTATCTATTTCTTGAATAATGATGTACTCTTAATATAAGTTCTTCTCTGCTCATCTTATCGAAAATTTTTAGGTTTAAAGGAAAAGCATGGACAGGTTATTTTCGTTATTATTAATAATAATTTTAGATTATTATGAGTTGCTATGTTTTTTATTTAATTTTAAATGTGCTTAATTTCGTTGGCAGCATTTGGTTTTTTTTTTAACTGTTGGGTGAATATAATTTTTTATTTTATTATAAAAGTTTTGGTAATTGTGTATCTAAAGTTTTAATTGTTTTTGACTTGATGGTGGAGACAATATTAGTTCATTGATATTTATAATTGGGCTTTATATGCTTAAGAATAAATGGTTTTATATTTAATTTTGGAGTTATATGTAGATGCAAAGTGAGTCGGTAATATTTTTATGATATGCATATGCATAGCAATAAATTTAAGGGAATAATGTATGATTTTATTTTGCATGATTGAGATTGATTTTAATGGTACGGTTATAAACTTTGGTCGAATTGGTTTGATGGGTGTTTTTATATAAACTCGTGATAATCATGAGTATTAAGTTCATTCTTATCAAATTTGATTTTGAATTTTATTATAAAATTTTAATAGCCGATTGTAATTTGTTATTAAGGCATTCGGTTTCTCATTAAGCAATAAATTAACCTTATTTTGGGTTATTATTATGAATATTTTAAATTTAAATATTGGTATGTTTATATATTTTTTAAAATAACTTAATTGAAATAATAAGTTGCCAATGTGACCTTCTTTATTGAAATTATTTTGTTTTAAAATATAAAAGGTTATGTGCATGTAACTTAAGCTACATTAATATTGATCGGCCCAAAGGAAGGTTCATGTTTAACAAAATTATATGTTTTTATTGGCAGTATTTGATTACTACAATAAGATATCACTTACAAGTTAATATTTTTGTCCAAAGATGAAATATTAATGGAGTGTCCGATATCTTGAGATGAGATTTACCTTTATTCAAATTATTTTGATTTAAATTTAAAATATTTTCAAACAAATAAATTCAGATTTTGACTTTAGGATTTAATTAAGGATGTTTAATATTTTAAATAAGATTAGTTGACACAAAATGTCACCAAAGTGACATCTTTTGCGTAGATTAGTTTATTTAAAATATCAAGATGATTATATATTTTTGTGATTTATGTGTTTATTAATTGACCCAAAGGTAAGTTAATATTTAACAGAATTTCAACGACATTTGTGGTGATAAATGTGTGACAATTATAAGTTATTTTATGTGAGCAATAAGTTAGTCCAAAGATTGATTTATTGTTTAACATAATTTATTATCAATGTTTGATTGTTACAACCAGAGTACCACTTACTGTTAATATTACTGTCTAAAGACTTGATATTAATGTTGTGTTTGGTATCTTGAGATGGGATTAGCCACTATTTTGAATTTGTTGTTTACTTCTGAATATTCATGTAAGCTTGTTATTATCTATTTTGTTCTATATTCAGCTAGTTCATCTTCTATTGTCACAATATCTACTGATTTAAATTCTATACGCATGCTTAATGAGACTAATTTCAAGGAATGAAAAAGACACTTACTTATAATGCTTGGTTGTATAGACATAGACCTTACATTAAGAAAAGAACAACTTGCACCTCTCACTGTGGCAAGCACCCCTGATGCTAAAAGGGATTTTGAAAGGTAGGATCATTCAAACCGCATGAGTTTAATGATCATGAACACAACATTCCAGAAGCCTTTAGGGGCACAAAATCTGAAGAGATTGTTCAAGCCAAGGGTTTTCTTGATGAAATTGAGAAACATTTTTTTCCCAAAACGATAAGGTTGAGATGACATCAATTATGACTTCTTTGATGTCGGTAAAGCATAAGGGTCAAGGAAACATGAGGGAGTACATTATTAAGATGTTCAATGTTGCTTCAAGACTTAAAGCACTTAAGATCGAACTTTCAGAGGAATTGTTTATTCTTATGGTTTTGGTATCACTTCCTGCATAGTCTAACCAATTTAAAATTAGTTACAATTTTCAAAAGGAGAAATGGACTCTAAATAAGCTCATTTATAATTGTGTGCAAGAGGAAGAAAGGTTGAAACATAATAAGTCTGAAAGTGCTCATTTGGCCAATGCCTTTAAAGACAACAGCTTACATTAGAGTACCTACTAAAGCAGTTGCAAAAAACACCTTATGAGTTTTGGAGAGATCAAAAGCCTAGTCTAAAGCACTTTAACATTTGGGGATGTCCAGCTGGCCTTATATGCCACATGAAAAGAAACTGGAGTTCAAAACAATGAACAACTACTTTATTGGTTATTCTGAGCTATCTATGAGCTATAAGTTTTATGATCCCACAATTAAGAATATTTTTTAGATGGGAACTACAATATTTTTTGAGGATGTTGAGTTTGGAGGAAGAAATAAGGTTAGAGACATTGCTTTTAAGGAGGAATTGGATTCTAACTCAGTTCCTACTATCACTTTTGACGATGTTTAGGTTCTCATACCTATCATTGATCAAAAAGTGAATCCAGAACCTCAACAAGACAATATTGAACAACTCCCTATTCAAAATGAGGTAATTGTTCCAAAAGAACAAACTCAACAACCTTAATAACAAATTTTATTAAGGAAGTCCACAAGAGAGGGAAAATGTCATTTCAAAGGATTATGTTGTATTTCTCCAAGAACATGACGATGACAATGGAATCATAGAAGATGATCCAATCAACTTTCGTCAGGCCATAAAAGTTTCTAGTTCTAAAAAGTGGATTAATGTCATACAAGAAGAGTATAAGTCTATGCAAGATAATAAAGTTTGGGAATTTGTCCCATTACCTAAAAGTGCAAAATCGATTGGTTGTAAATGGATATTCAAAACCAAGAGGGATGCAAATGGTAATGTGAAGAGGTATAAGGTGCATCTTATAGATAAAAAATATAGTTAGAAAGAAGACATTAATTTTATAGAAACTTCCTCTCCAATTTCATCGAAACTCTTTCAGGACAATCATGGCGTTTGTTGCTCATCTTGATCTTGAGTTACATCAGATGGATATTAAGATTGCGTTTCTCATTGGTGACATTGAAGAAACAATTTATATGGTGCAACTAGAAAACCTTGTGTTGGAAGACCCAAAGAATGGTACCACAAGTTTGCAAATTAACAAAATTCATCTATGGACTCAAGTAAGCTTTCCTTCAATGGTACCACAAATTTCATCAAGTAATTGTGTCATTCGATTTTGAGATGAATATTGTTGATGATTGTGTGTATCACAAATTCAATGGAAGTAAGTATAAATTATTGGTTCCATATGTCGATGACATTTTGCTTCCCACTAATGATATAAGCTTATTGCATGAAACCAAGATATTTTTATCCAAACACTTTAAGATGAAAGATGTTGGGGACACCTCTTTTTTTTTAGGAATTCAGATACATTGAAATCGATCTCGGGGTATTCTTAATTGTCATAAAAGAGCTATATCGATAAAGTACTCAAAAGGTTTGGCATGCAAGCTTGTAAATCAGGTGACACCCCTATTTCTAAAGGAGACAAATTTAGTCTTACTTAATGCCCTAAAAGTAACCTTGAAATTCAGGAAATGCAAAAGTTTCCTATGCATCAAGTATGTACGCGTTCGGATGTTATGTACATTATTGGGATGTTAGGCAGACATTTAAGCAACCTGGTATGAAGCATTGGATAGCAGCCAAGAGGGTTATGAGGTATCTTCAGAGAACAAATTACATACTTACATATCAGAGGTTTAATAAGTTAGAGATCATCAGGTATACAAACTCCGATTTTGATGGAATATTGATGCAAAATTTTGTCACTAGGGTGCAAATTGTGACAATAATTGGTAGTCCTTCATTCCAATAACAACAAGAGCACATCAAAGTCAAAGCACATAAACTTTAAGTTCCTGATTGTTAAAGTAAAAGTTCAGAGTGGTTAGGTGTCTATAAAGCATATTGAGACAAACTCCATGATTGTAGATCCGCTTACTAAGGGACTACACCCAAGGTTTTATAAGAGTACACTGCTCATATGAGTGTAATGTCATTCCAGGATATTCAGTTTTAGTGGGAGTTTGTAATTTAAAATGTTTTTCTATTATAGACAAATTTTCGGTTATTTTCTACAGAAATAAAGTTTATTTGGTTTATTTACACTCTGATTTTGATAATGTTTGATATCACTAAGGTTTAAGGAGGACCAGTTGGAAATAGGCATGTTTGGATCATATTGCATGTAATTTCCATGCAGCACATCTATACTTGATATATGTCATTTGGTTGTGTTAATATACGTGATAAGGGATATATTTAGCTACTATATATGTAACAAAATTTGCCTTGGGTTCTATATTAACATAATTAATGGACGAGATTGTTTGAAATACCTTTTGGATATGATAGTAAAGTTTTGAGCTTATAAGGTTATATAATGACATGTAATTAGAGAGTAATTAGCAAATATATGCGGTCCAAGTGGGAGATTGTTAGAAAATATGGACATCACATATATAATAAGAGTAATTACATGTTATTATTTGCTATCATAAAATGTTAGCCCAAATTAAAAGTGATCTAATTTGGTTAAGGTTTATTAGGCTTTAGTTATTAAATAAAGTATGAGTCAAATATACTCTAGTAACTAATTCTAATTAAAGTGTGAGTGTTATTTGTGAATTGCGAAACAGGGAATTTCAAAACATTTCAACAAGGCCAATCCACCGTCAATATATAAAGAATCACTCCAAAGCTTAAGAAAAGATCCACCACAGGCAATTGGTGAAGCATATGTGGTCTCCACTTAATTCACACAATGGAATTTAATATATTAAATGTAAAGGAATGGTGCTTAAAGTAGGCTGGACAGTTGATGTTCACATCTTTACTTTTTAGCATATTTTTTCTATACCTTTTTAATTAATGAATTTCTTTTTTCAAGAGAGAAATTTAGTCCTTCATCACTTTTAAATCTTAAAATTTTAATTTTAACCCAATAATTTCAATATATACATGTAAATGGTAGATTGAATTTATATTTTCTAACTTGATATTTTTAATTTTTTTTTAACTTTAAAATTTCAATATTAATTTATTAAATTGATACATAAAATATATTTTAAAAATAATAAATTTTTTAAAATCAGACTAAAATTTTAAAATTAAAGAAACATAAAAATTAAAAATAACTGAATTAAAATATAAAAACTGAATAAATAATCGGAGGAGCTGTCCCTGCTATAAAGATTACGTGATCTTCTAATATAAGATGAAGATGTGTGGTTGTAAAATAACCAATAATGACACTCAATTTTGGTCTATTATGGAATTTACTCTCGGATGGGACTACTCACACTTTCCTCAAACCATTTACTTTTTACACATGAATTATAATTAATTAATTAATTAATTAGAATTATGTATTTCGAATAAAAACAATTTTAACATATCAAAATCTCATCATCACAATGTCTACTAACACCGCTAAAACATCATTAACTAAATTTAAGAATAATTATTATTATTTTGCAAAAAAAATAATATAGATATGAAATATCTTAAAATAATTAGTAAAAAGCTCATATACAAACTCTATAGTAGCCTGCTGCCCTACTTATACTATTATTTCAATATTTAATTTAGTGACACAAATCACTCAAGCATTAATTTAATTAAAAATTTATTTTAATTTTTTATTTAAAATAATTTAAATTATTTAAAAATATTTTAATCTTTTTATTTTAAAATATAATAAATATATATATAAATGGCGAGATTTGAACCTATGACTTTATAATAATTATTCATTAATCATTTCCACCAAAACCATATTTAACTCTAATATTAATTTTCAATAAATTTTTTACATAATTATTTTGACCTGGTAATCTAATATATGTATATATATATATATATTATAATCTTTAATTCTAGAGCATTTTTACTTTTAGATAAATAAGTCCGTAGTAAATTTTATTAATAAATCGATTAATATGAATCATATACTAAATTTAATAATAAATTATTTGGTATATAGATTACAATAATACAACAAACTTTATTAGTATATACAATAAGTTTAAATTTGGTACAAAGTATATAAATTGATTCTCATTGTTTAACTTTTTTTTTTAAAATACTATGTTTAAAAAATTAATTAATATATTTTAATTTTAGAACAGGTTTTGATTTGCATTAAGTTTCATACCAAAAGTATCGTAAAATAAAATTAATTATGGATTTGAAAAAAGTTATGTTTACTTAGTTTAGTACAAGAAGTCTACAATTCAATTGAATACTGAACAAAATTTATGAATAAATTTAAATTTCATACATAATGTCAACCTAATAAATCAATTCATCAAATATTAATTAATAATTTTTCAAGAATTAAAATTTCTTTATTCGTATTTTCAATTCAGAATTAATCAATTATATCAACTTAATAATATTTTCAAATTCATTAATAACAGTTGTGACAAATATATATTTAATTTAATTAATAAACTATATCATTTAAATAAATTTGAGACAAAATATTGGTTAGTATTAAAAAATTTCTTATACTATAATTTAATATTTTGTCTTCATATTTTTATATTTCCTTTTATAAATTTTAATTTTAATAATATATCGACTAAAAGTTTTTCATGTTAAAAGGCTTTCATGTAATATAATTGTGATATTTAATTTCTGTATAAACTAAAAGTAAATATAATAAATGAAAGTGTAAGTTAAAAAAAAGGCAAATAATAATTAATTTATGATTTAAAAAATATGTAATTTAAATTATTTTCAATCACCTTTGTGCGAGTGTCAAGGGCCAAAGTGTAAAGCCTATGACCATGGCATAGGATGCGCCCCATGGAGGTCTATCGATTAGATGTGGATCATTTAGCCCACGAGAACTGGCCCGATTCTAAGAACTGTTGGAGAAGCCTATCAGATTGAAGCTTGGTTGGCCCGATAATGAAGATATGGCAACATAAACTATTTTTAGTAGATATGGGAATTATATCTTGTATATTTGATTTGATATGATGTAATCTTGTAAATCCCTAAAATCAAATGATAGACTAATCTCGTCCGTCGATGTAATTTGATCTTGACCGTCAGTTTTGGGGAGCTTAACTATAAATAGAGAGCCTCCCCCTTATTTGTATCTCATCCATTGTAAGTTGAATTCTTAAGAGTAATAGAATTCTTTGAGCATTTACTTAAACACTTTGTGTGCGTTCTTTCTGTGGCTTTCTGTTGTGCTTTTGTAGATTCTTTTGACACAACTGTTTCCGCTATACAAATTAGTGCCTTGGAGGAATTCTAAAGGAATTCTCACTTTTGGGAGTAAAGGTTGACTTAGGCGAGTTTGGAGCGAACGGATCACCTAAGGCCGCACGGATCGCAAGACGAAAAATCGAACCCTGTGACAAGTGGTATCTGAGCTATTGGTTCGAAGGTACTGTTAGGATGTCGAAAGAAGTTATTGATCAGAATAAGCTAATTCAGACCCGTGGGAGGGCCAGAAAAGCAAGTCGCACGAGGGACATGCTGACAGCTTTGGAAAAATCGAGTGGGTAATCTCGAGGAGCCCGTAGGGAACATGAAGGAGACGCTTGAGTTGGTCGAAGGACGCACAGATGGGTTTGACTCAATAAAAGAGCAACTTAGAGAATTTGTGTTGGATTCTCTCGGTGCCAATGTGGAAAAGATGAATGGATTAGTCAATTTCACTGTAGAAAAGCTGGCAGAGAGGGATGATACTCTCGAGGATATAGTGCTAGACATGAAGAAGGAAATCGAAAAGCTTAAGGGGGAGCTCACAATTTACAAAGCTGCTTTGAGTAATGGGATGCTGTCTTCAAGGCCGAAGTAACAAGCAATGAATGTTCCTAAACAGGAGAAGTTCAAGGGTGGTCTGCAAAGGATGTGGACAACTTCTTGTGAGAAATGGAGCAATACTTTCGAGCGATGAGCATCGAGGATGATGTCATTAAGGTAAACACTGCTTTAATCTATTTTACTGGTGTGGCTCTCTTATGGTGGCGTCGTTGGTCCACGGATGAGAAACGTGGTGGGAATGCAATTGGGACTTGGGAGGAGTTCCAAAGATAGTTGAAGAAGCAGTTTTACCGACAGTATACCGAGAAAGAGGCTCGAGCTAAGTTGCGTCATCTCACATAATAAGGCACTATTCAGGATTATGTTCAGGCATTTAGCCAGTTGATGCTTCAAATCTCCGACTTGAGCGAGAAAGAAGCGTTTTATTGGTTCGAGGATGGGTAAAAGCCTTGGGCAAAGCATGAGTTGCGTAGGCAATGAATCACTGAACTTACTGTAGCCATGGCCGAAGCAGAGTCCTTTGTTGAGCTTAGTCCAACGAAGGACAAGTTCGAGTTGTCTAAACCTAATGCAAAGGGTAATTGTGAGAGAAACCATGAGGAAGATGAAGAGGGACATAGCGATGATGGCAAAAATACCAATAACGCAAGTGGAAATGAGAAACCACGAGATGCGAAATGGGGATCCAACCCAAGAGATAAGGGGAAGAGGATAAAATGCTTCATTTGTCAAAGACCACATATGGTGCTAAAATGTCTAAAGAAATTGATGACTTCAACTATCGAAAAGAAAGATGAGCCAAATGAAGTGAAGCCTGTAGAGAAAAAGATATCGATGGTCAATTCAATGGTGCTTTTTCGTAAGAATAAGGATGGTGAAGAAGGGTTGATGTTTGTAGACACCAACATTGCGGGTCTGAAGTGGAGTGCTCTTGTTGATACGGGAGCATCGAACTTGTTCATATCGAAAAAGGTTACGAAGAAACTTGGTCTCTCGATTAGAAAGTCGAACAAGAAGATCAAGAAGATCAACTGTGGGAGTAGTTTGAAATGTGGAACTACAAATCGACGAATGGAAAGGTAAGGAAGAATTTGAGGTAATCCACTTAGATGATTACGGTTATGTTCCTGGATTAAATTTTCTTGATAGGATTCAGACAGTTTTGTATCCATGGGCTGATCAAATTCATATTGTCGCTGGTCCGTTATAAAAAATTATGTCGGTGTATCAGGATATGAACCGAGGAGTTATCGTCAATCCAACTAGTCAAAGATGTTTCGTATGGGAGAAACACTAACTCGATAGAACGGAATGCTAAGAAATCCCCTTCGAAAAAGTTAGTGAAGCATGAAACCGATATGAAGCCTTTGTAGTCGACTGTGGAGCCGCCGGCTTTGGGAAATGTGGGTTGTGTATCAGACTTCGAGGGGAAAAAAGCAATGCAAAAATAGTTGAAACGAGTAAATGCTGAGAGTAAGGTACATTATGAACACTCTGATAGTATATTAAATTCTGACTTATTGGCTTGGCAAGGTCATAGGGGACTTTTCAAAGTTCTTAAGCAAGGAAGTCGAGGGACTATGGGCAGTACGAAGCCAAAATGTGAGAATCAAGGGGGTTCTAATGGGAACAAGTCAAAATTGGGGCAAGTTAGAGCGGAGACTTCTTGCCAACGAGATGTACCAACGAGTGCAACAGTTCAAGTTAAGAGGCGACGGAAGCCAGACAAAGGTTTCGAAGGAAAAGACAACCCAATCGCAATACAAGTCGAGAAGAAGCTAAGGCAACGAGAGAGTTCCAAGGTAGGCAACGAGAGAGTTCCAAGGTGAATCAAGTTAGTGCCATTCGGAAGTTGCAACGTGGGCGTTGCGAGAATGGGTGGGAGAGAATGTCACGGGCCAAAGTGTAAAGCCCGTGACCATGGCATAGGATACGCCCCATAGAGGTTTATCGATTAGATGGAGATTATTTAGCCCACGAGAACTGGCCTGATTCCAAGAACTGTTGGAGAAGCCTGTCAGATTGAAGCCTGGCTGGCCCTATAATGAAGATATGGAAACATAAACTATTTTTAGTAAATATGGGAATCATATCTTGTATATTTGATTTGATATGATGTAATCTTGTAAATCCCTAAAATCAAAGATAGGTTAATCTCGTTCGTCGATGTAATTTGATCTTGACTGTCGATTTTGGGAGCTCAACTATAAATAGAATGCCTCCCCCTCATTTGTATCTCATCCATTGTAAGTTGAATTCTTAAGAGTAATAGAATTCTTTGAGCATTTACTCAAACACTTTGTGTGCGTTCTTTCTGTGGCTTTCTGTTGTGCTTTTGTAGCTTCTTTTGGCACAATTGCTTTCGCTATACAAATTGGTGCATTGGAGGAATTCTAAAGGAATCCTCACTTTTGGGAGTAAAAGTTGAATTAGGCGAGTTTGAGCGAACGGATCACCTAAGGCCGCACAGATCGCGAGACGAAAGATCTAGCCCTGTAACACAAGAAGTATCATATTAATGGGTAAAATTGAAGAAAAGGTCGATTTTAAAAAATAATTAGGGATTTAAACCATTTTTATATTTAGAAAAATAGATCGATTTTGAATAGAGGAACAGAAAATGCTTCAGGATGCGTTTTCAACCCCCTAGTTGCCACTTTAGCAGAAAACTCTTCTTGCATGATGCATTTTCTGTTTCTATTTTTTTTGTAGAAAATTTAGGGAGAAAGATTTATTTGTATTTGTGTTTGAGGTAGATATTGTGATAATTTTAAGGTATGTTTGAGTTCACAGTGATGCGATGACGCTCAGAGACCCACACATTTCATTTGTCATGTGAGGATGAAACCATCTCCATAAAAGTCCATCGCGTTGCAACTTATGCTCCTCCATCTGAAAGTCCTTTTGCCCTCAACTCTGTCACAAGTTATGGACAATAAGGTTAAAGATACTACTTTGGTGGAGATGGAGAAAAAGAATAAGTTAATTATATTGAAAAATTCTTTAGTTTTTCCCTATAATTCTGATCTCAAACTTATGTTTGGGGTTTATAAATCATCCTCTTTCGGTATCATGAAATTTGAACTCGTAATCGCATAACCCTATCAACTATAGGCCCAAGTTATAGTTCAACCCATGACCACATAACCACCAGTCTCATATGAAAGTATGTGGTTGCCTATCTCAAGCGCTCCATTCAAGTTGGTATCGAATTTTACGTTGCGTCGAAAGTCAAAAGGTCAGCCGAATTCTACCCATACATATGGCAATATGAATATTTGGGAGAAGATAGACCAACTGAGGTTATACAATTATTGTAGGAACCCAAGGCATACTAAGCCAACATGTCCACACTTGGGGGCAACATTGAGGATAAAACCTAATTAAAACATTTATTCATTTTTTATAGACATAAAAACAAACAAACAATTTATTCATTTTTTTATTGCCTTTCATTTTTTTGGTAAATTGTAAATATTGATATATTATTTATGTAAAATACAGTAGAATACAATATAAACAAAATTTATATTATTTTTGTAGATTGTAAATAAATAAGTATATACTATTGACATGAAATACAATAGAATACAATAACGCAAAATTTTTTTATTTTTTTCTTAGATTGTAAATAGGTATATTATTGATGTAAAATACAATAGAATAACTTTTTTATATATATAATTGGAGTAAATACATTACAGATGAAAAAAATTAATAGAATACAAATTAGAAGTTAACAAAGAAAATAATGATTTACTTGACAATAATTAAAAAAAATTATAGGTGTCATCGGCCCAAATGTGTGCGACAACCCGGTGGGCGTCGATTGCGAGGATTTCTTCGTAGTTGGGGTTCCGACTCCTCATCATCTTCATCTCGTTCTTCCGTGCTTAAGTGTCGTGTGGTCTTAGGTTGCCATCGTATATTGTATGTTGTAGTAATAAGTGGTTGCAAAGATGAGCCACCTTAGTATAACAATGTTGCTGAGAGTGTTTGTGACGCTATCGATGGATAAATGTATAGTGTCGCATAACCCGGTGGTGGATAAAATATTAGAATTGTCAGAGATGGTGGATACATCGATGTTATTGTCGACATTGAAGCTCCATATGGTGTTGGAGATGGAGGTGGTGCAAAAAATACACCCAGAGAATGTGTTGATGCATGGTATAATGGTAAATAATATGGTGCTTGTGTAAAAAAAATAAGGTTAGTGAAACCACCATAATAATATGAACCATATTGATCAGGAGGTGGTGCACCCATCGGTGCCTCGTGTGGGGTTGGAGCTGATGATTGGTGCTGTAACAACCCGGTTTTGACCCTAATCGGAATAGTGATTTCGGGACCACAAATCCGAGTCCTAAAAATATTTTAATATTATTTTCTATAATTTTTATGTGTGAATTTACTTGTGTGAAAATTTCATGATTTAATTTCGTCGTTTGAGTGTCCGATTAAAAAAAAGGATTAAATCGCGTAAAATAAAAATTTTGTGGTCATTTTTAAAAGGGCTGAATAGTGGATGTTCTTTTAATATGGAGGTCTTATGTGGCAATTAATTCATTTAAATGCTAGTGGACGGCATTAAGTGATAGCATATAGTTTTTATATTATTAATATTAATTATAAAGGTTATAATTATGTATATTATATTATTATGTTATAATAAAAATATTATAAGCCATCATCATTTTATTTTATTTTTTCATCATCTTTATGACCGAAACTAAACAAAAGAAAGAGAAAGAAGAACCTAACTACATTCGGCCATTTTAAATTTTAATTAAGGTTAGTTCTTTGTTCAGTTTTTTATAATTTTTACGTTTTTGATATCGTTGTTTTGTGTTCTTCAAAACCCATGCTTAAATTTTGTGAATTGATGATGATTTTGAAATGTGCCATTGATGGATGTTTGAGTTTTATGATGTTAGTTGATGAAATATGAAATATATGTGTTAGATTAACATGTTTTGTCTTGGGATTTTTGATGAATTTGAGTATTTAGGGCTAAATTGTGAAAATAAATTTTTGAGGGACTAAAATACGAAATAAATGAAATGCATGGACTTGTATGAGTATAATGAAGTTTCGGCTTAACCATAATATAGTCAAAATTTGAATGTTTTGTGTTTTGTGTAATTCGGACTAAATTGTGAAAAATGTAAAATGTAAGGGGCAAATTTGTAATTTTCCATTTATGTGTTTTTGGATTAAATTGAAGTTAATAATATTTAAACTAGCTCATTTTGAATATGTTTAGATCAAGAACCAAAGAAATCGGAGCTAGATCGGGGAAAAACCAAAATCGTCGACTAATTATCCGATTTCAATTTTTCACTGTCCGAGGTAAGTCTGTTAGCAAAAATTCATGTTATCAAATCAATATATATATAAGTATATTTATTTTATAATTAATGAGTTATAATTACAAGTATAAAATTTATGTTAGTTGATGTGTGAATTTCATACATATACATGTGATGTTCGAATAGGTATGTATATAAAAGTATAAATTTTTGGATTCAATTAAAAGTTCAAATGTTATGGTGGTGTTTATATAATGTGCGAATATATATATGTGTGTAATATATATATATGTGAATCGAATAAGCTTGCATATACATGTATGATACCTTATATGGATTTGGGAATGAAATTATGGATGTATATCTATTAGATTCGAATATGTATGAGTATACAAATATAAATTCATGCTTTGATTATGAGTACGTAATTATATATGTATACGATAGACTCAAAAATATATATATAAATGTATTCGGTTGAATCATTAAATTTTCAAGTTTGGAATTGGTGAATTGAATCAGGTTATAAACCTAGCAGGCTAAGTGCCGGTGATATGAATCAGGCTATAAGCCTAGCAGGCTAAGTGCCGGTGATATGAATCAGGTTATAAACCTAGCAGGCTAAGTACCGGTGATCTGAATCAGGCTATAAGCCTAGCAGGCTAAGTGCCGGTGATCCGAATATGATGAATTAAGTGATTCTAAGCATTTAGTATAAATATAGATATGATTTTATATGAAATGGATGAATGTATGAACATTGTTTCAAGATGTTGATGAGTATATAATTGTTTGAATCTTTGTGATTAATGAGTATGTATATATATATCTCGGATGTCATGAAAATTGTTGGATATTTATGTGTGCATATGTAGGCATTCGGCATAGGTGGATATATATTTGTATGCATTCGGCATAGTTAGATGTAAGTGTATATATGTATGCATTCGGCATAGGTGGGTATAAGTGAATATGTGCATTCGGCCTTTATAGTTTATAAGTATAAAAATTATGCTTTTGGTATATGTAATTGAACAATTATATATAAATAGATCCGATGAAGTACGAACAACAAGTACTCTAGAAATCTGTATATGCAGATAATGATTATGTTAGTAATTTGATTTTATGCATATAATGTATATACCTTTGTCCGTTTATGTATATTAGTTAAATATACATTCTTTTAGATTTAAACGAAATGACTTAATATAGAAATGTTTGGTTAGTAATTATATTTGATATTTGTGATTTCGATAAATTTACTTAAATAATTATGTGATTCTTTTATATGTATTTTTAGCTACGCTATAGACTTACTAAGCTATAAAAGCTTACTTTGGTTATCTTTGTCTATCTATTCTTATAGATTTTGGAGACGCGTTATGACCTCGGGGATCATCAGCATAATCTATCACACTATCGACTGTCTTTGGTATTTTATATATTTTGAACTCGAACCTATGGCATGTATAGTCTAGTTAATCTGTTTAAATTTTTGGGATATGTGAATATGAGCCATGCGAAAATGGCTTATCTCTTTTCGTTTTGAATTTGGTATTAACGAATATGTTTTAATGGTCTATTTCCTATGCTTAAATTCGGTTTAGTTAAAAATGGCTTGATCATTATGTTTAAACTTAGTTTTATATATTCTAGGTTGAATGTTCAATGTGATTGATTTAAATGATTCGACCATGGTATAAGTCTATTTGTATACATGATAATTAGTATGATTGATAACTTGATTATATTTCTTGATTGGTTACATCATGAATAAATTATGAATTAGTTTGTATTAGTAAGTTTAAAACATAGTAAAAATGCTTGTAAGTTTTTATTAAACAATTCGGCTAAAGAGTATGAAAGAACATAATGTATATTTGATCATGATCTAACCTTAATTTGAAGTGGTGTTTATGCTGTAAATTGGTTAAGGGATGAGTTTCGGTTGTGCTATGATATTGAATTGACGGATATGTATGTTTTGTATTAAGAATTGGTGTGGAAAAAAAATGGTTATGTTTGTTCGGTAATGCCTCGTAACCCTAATACGGTGACGTATACGGGTTAGGGGTGTTATATTTTATTGGTATCAGAGCTACGGTTTAGTCGATTCTTGGACTAACGTAGTGTGTATGAGTCTAGCTATACATGCCATAATTTTTATACCGAGATAGTGTGATGATTGCTGACATCTAAAAATGTGTTTTCGTATAGTAATGGATCCCGATCGAGCCGTAGCCGATGATGTTGAGAGTATAGCGCCTGCTCCCGCGCAAGGGACAGATCCGGTGGACTCTCGACCGACCTCGAGTAATCAGGAGGGAGAGGCTAAACAAGCCTTTTACCAAATGATGAATGACTGGTTTACTCAATATGTCCGAACTAATTCGGTTGCACAACAACCTCCGCCCCCGACTAATCTATCTTCGGTTCCTGTTATACCTCAAGTAAGTGATCCGATGAGATTACTTAAGCCTCCTGTTGATAAAATTCGAAAACACGGGGCCGAAGAGTTCAGAGCTACTGATGATGATGATGCTGAACGAGCTGAATTCTGGCTTGATAATACTATTCGAGTGTTTGATGAGTTATCTTGCATCCCTGATGAGTGCTTAAAATGTGCCATATCTTTGCTACGGGACACTGCATATCACTGGTGGAATACACTAGTATCGGTGGTTCCGAAAGAGCGAGTGACCTGGGAATTCTTTCAGACTGAGTTCCGTAAGAAATACATCAGCCAGAGATTCATTGATCAGAAACGTAAGGAATTTCTTGAATTGAAACAGGGTCGTATGACCGTGACAGAATATGAGCGAAAACTTGTGAGACTCAGTAGATATGCTCGAGAGTGTGTTTCGACTGAAGCTATTATGTGTAAAAGATTTGAAGATGGGCTGAATGAAGATATTAAACTGTTAGTTGGTATACTTGAGATAAAAGAGTTCGTAGTACTTGTTGAACGAGCTTGTAAAGCAGAGGAGCTCGGGAAATAGAAGAGAAAAGCTGACTATGAAGCTCGAGATTCCCGTAAACAATTATTTAGTAAATCATTTCAGTTAGCCTCAAAGAAATCTAGAGAAGATCATAGTCGATCTAAAGCTACTGCAGGGTTTCCTAAGCATGATCGAGATCGACCCCCTGTGAGTTCACGAGCTACTTCAGTTGCAAGCGTTGGTAGTGTTCGACAAAATAGATCAGAGTGCAAGCATTGTGGGAAGTGGCATCCTGGAGATTACAGATTTCATGATCGGTCTTGCTTTAAGTGTGGTTCAAAGGATCATTTCATTCGAGACTGTCCGATGGTAGCTGAGCAAAACACTATGCAGAATACCAGACCGAGTAATGTGTCAGTACAAGGTAGACCACCAAGACATTTGGGTAATGTAAGTGGTAGTCAGAGAGGGACAAAGGACACAGCAGTTCAATCTGAGGCTCGTGCACCTGCCAGAGCATATGCCATCCGTACTCGAGAGGAGGCTTCTTCTCCAGATGTTATTACTGGTACTTTCACTCTTTATGTACTAATGTTATTGCATTGATTGATCCTGGTTCGACTCATTCTTATGTGTGTGAGACTTTAGTATTCAGTAAGACTTTGCCTGTTGAGTCTACTGAGTTTGTAATTAAAGTATCGAACCCCTTGGGCCGGTGTGTTTTGGTTGACAAAGTGTGCAAGAATTGTCCGTTGATGATTCGAGATTTATGCTTTCCTGCTGATTTGATGTTGTTGCCATTCGACGAGTTTGATATAATTTTGGGTATGGATTGGTTAACTCTGCATGATGCTATTGTAAACTACAAACGGAAAACTATTGATCTACGGTGTCGGAATAATGGGATTATTCAGATTGAATCGAATGATCTGAATGGTTTACCAGCAATAATATCGTCGACGTCGGCTCAGAAGTATGTGAGAAAAGGTTGTGAAGCTTATCTTGCATTTGTTCTTGATAATAAAGTGACCGAAAAGAAAATGATTTGGGTTTATATAGCAAATAAATTAGCCGTTGGAAAAAATTTGGCCGTTGG
The DNA here is from genome assembly GCF_007990345.1 of Gossypium hirsutum. NCBI lineage: Eukaryota > Viridiplantae > Streptophyta > Magnoliopsida > Malvales > Malvaceae > Gossypium > Gossypium hirsutum. Next base: position 40,484,754 of record NC_053445.1, on the reverse strand, counting down.
ATTTATTTACCATTGGGAAAAGTTATTGTATGTTGTCGAACAAAGAAGTTTGTGCGAACCAAAAATGTTGGGAACATATTCTTCAGGTCTATTTTTCCTTGTTCAAAATATTTCGCAACAACCGCCATCATTGTATGCCTCGACTTCATAATACGCCTCACTTGGAAGTTCCTGGACTCTGGCATCATTTGGTCGTGTGCCTAATTTTAATGACATAACTTACCTTTATTTTGGCTTTCTTAATAATTATGTGTATGTCGCACCATCGAATACAACAACACAAGTGAATGATGGAGTCAATTTGGGTGATGAATACATTTTGCTTAACTGACAAGCATAGCTTAGTCGTCGACGAAGACTATTCCAACAATTCACACCTCACATCACTCTGTCAAAGCACATATTTTTACTGTTGTAATTGTTTCAATGATGTTAGCATTTATATTTTACAATATTTCGATTACCTGATATTTTGAGTGTTATAATATTTTGGAACTCATGTTTATATGTAGAGAAAATGTGTTAAAGCTTGTACACATCATCAATATAATGCATGCCACCGACATTGACACTAGCACATGCAACCACATCATGCGTTCATGTACACAATAATGCTTGAAACCTCTCACAATTGCACCACCGACGCTAAAGATAAACTTGGTATGACCTAGCCAGGATACATGTATGTTATCCAATAAACTTAGTCATCTGTAAAGTTTCATTCTCATTTGAAAATATATGCACCATCATCAAGTTTTCTTTTCTATGATTGGCAACCATCACTTTGGTTAGAGTATCCGAGAAGTTATGACTCATTGTCATCATCCAAGTTTGTTTTCTCCTCCATTTCAACAATTAATGTCTCCAACCTATAATATGTTAATGTGAACACAACAGTTATTAGTAGATGACGTGCCCTCTTCATAACAGAATTACAACCTTCACTAGGTTAATAGTCATATGACTGTAACATCGACCTTCATCATATGATTGAGCTCAATGATGCTTAAGGATGTCATCTAACCAAATCTTAGCGTTTGATTTTTTAGCTTGTAATATCACCATTCTTCGACAAAACCAAGGTTCTTAAAGCTCATACCCTGTTAAATTTCACATTTAGTTAACAATTGCAAGAAAACATTAAATTAAAACATACGATATTGAAAAGTATTGAATATGTATCCATGTTAACAACTTGTTTACGTAGATTAGGATTTTGGTACTTTTGAGGACATGTAATATGTCGACTGCAATAAATAAAATTTTATAAAATTCTAGAATGCATTATCTCAATTATAATCCTTTTGGCTTGATTAAATATCAAGCATATGATTTTTTTAACATGTCTGTGCAAGTTTGTGAAGAAAAACTCGTATTGTTTCATGTTTTCTTTGTCAACAATGGCAAATGTTATTAGCAATATGTTTTGGTTTTCATTTTCCGCAATAGAAATAAGAAGGGGGTGTGTATATTTCTTGTAAAACCAAGTCTCGTCTATTTGAATAATAGGCTTATAATAAGGAAACTCCCTAATACAAGGCCTAAATGTCTAAAACAATCTATGGAATATTTTATTTCTCTTCACTAGTTGGTCGGGTTGATCATATAGATAAAGAGTTTGCAATTCCATCATAGTTCTAGGAATAAACTCTTGCATTGTAGCCAATTATAATTGTAGATCGTTTATGATTTGTCATAATCACCAAACAACTTTATCATAGATTTTTGTTTAACTACCCAAGCTTTTTGATATAAGATAATCTACTAATATCAAAACTACTATCAACGATCAAGATTGAGATTGAAATTGTTAGCTTTGCTTTCTCCAAAGGCATTATGCATTATGCATTATACAATTCAGTTTTCCTATGATCTTGTGTCAACTGTGCAACAGTGCATACATGAGGTCCTTTATATTTTTGAATCTCCCAAATCTATATCATTTTCAATATGAAGCCCTAACTCTCCGCTTGCACCCTTCCCTTAACCTTCGACACTCACCAACATACAATGCCAGATTAGATATGGTGGCTTTGTAGTTTACCAATACTTTAATGTTGTAGTGTTTGATGGCCACTACACAAGCCTCCTTTGATGGGAATTATAAAACTATGCGCAAATCTTTTAAAATTTGAAGTCGAGCTCATCATATACCTCAATAATATACCAAGATATTTGATAAATTTTTAAGGCATGCATTGCATCTATGTCAATGCTCCACTTATAGGTTGAAGGTTCAGTAGGTATAAGAACGTGTATAGGTCCACCAAATCGAAAGACATTTGTAGGAGTTACAGTCGAAACATCCTTGTCAAAATCATCATTTCTTTCTTGGTTATTGGTGTCATGGGAAAATCGTTGGCATTAGGATCACTAAATTCATCTACATTTACATTATCATATGTAGTATCTTATAGCACATCCTCAATTCTAGTATCAACATCATTCACATTTGTTGTCAATTTCGAACCAAAACTTCTACATTACTCTCTTGAAAACCTAATCTAAGTTCAAATCCATATATACCAAATGTTGTATCTCATAATTTGGACTCGGATTAAGTAAACTATTTTGATTGCCATCGGATGTCGATGTCGTGTCATACTTATATGGATCAACCAAGCTTACATTCAGATCAAAATCCAATATGCATACTGAAGACAAGTTGATATTGTTGACCTATTGGTAAGAAAATATAAATAACTACTTTTTACCATATTCACCATAAGAGGTGAGCGTTCGATCGAATCGAATCGAGTGAAAAATTTTTCGAGTTAATTGAGTTCACGAGTCTTATTTTATCATTCTAACTCAATTTGAATTTTTTTCGAATCAAGTTGAGTGAAATGAAATTCAAGTCGAGTCGAGTCAAATGGAGTGAAATTAAACATGTCAAATAAAAATATTGTTACAATATAACTAATTCCTTGTTAGAGTACATAAATTTGAAACTATATATACTTGAAATTTTTTTCAAAGCAAAATAATAATAACAAAAATAATATACTTGAGTATGATAAATTTGAATCGTTAATTAGGTCTCCAAAATTATTATTTTACAATATTTTTAAAATTTTCAATTTTTTTATATATTTTTTAGAATTTTTTAAAAAGTTTATAATTTTTTTAAAATATAAATTTTGATATTTTTATAAATATTTTGAATTTTAAAAATTATTTTAAATTTTTTTGTAATTTTTGTTGAGAGAGAGACCACTTTTTTTATTTTCAAAGTTGACAGGGACCAAAAGGGTATTTATATTTAAATTATTCGAGTTATTCAAATTGTGAAATTCAACTCAACTCGAATCGAGTTATTCGAGTTTACTCAAATACTTTGAATAACTCGTTCGATTAACTCGAAATTTAATTTTTTTTTAATTTTTTCGAATTAAATCGAGTTTTACTCACCCCTAATTACCATAATCCAACCTGGTTGAGTAATGTAATGGTATCATCGACTCAATTGGAACGGTTCTTTTTGTGTTGTATCACTAAATAAATGAGAAACTATTTTAGGCATTTGTTTTTAGTTTTATACTAATTTCTTTATTTTTAAACTTTTAATTTATTTTTTATTTAAAATATACCTTCTTCTATTGTAACAGCAATAATTAGGCTTAGTACTTTTGCAACTCGCCTTTATTTCATACCTATTTCGATACTTACGATCGTCATTTTTCGTGGCACATAAATGTTTTTGAAAAGTAAACGTTTTTAAGTGGCTAAGGAAAAAAAAGGAGTCAAAAGTTTCTGCGGAAATTCGTGTACCAGTCTAACCATAATTTAATTGTACGTTATGACTGTAACTATGGTTTCCACTCAGTAATTTTCTGCATGCCACACTTGGCACACTTTGGCAAACTTTCATGTGCATGCGGTCGACACTGTTGGGAGTTTTAGTGCAAAAGGGTTGAATATGATACTGACACTTGTAAACCAACTTTGTTGGCATCTCCATTGAGAATCAACCCTTTTAGTGGGACAATGGGCCTACTTGGAATTTCTAGTATTCTTTTCTAACCAGAGGAACGCATCCTTCTAGACTGCACCACACGCTAGTCTTTCCTCTCATTCTTCTCTCTGGCACCACCAGAAATAGTTGAAGTATTTACGTCCTGTTTTAAGGTCAATTTAATTGACTGTGTGTGTGGGTAATTAGATATTTCTTCTAGTGCTGAATTCAGGTAGGTGGTGAGTTGATAAACAACAGCTTTCTTTTGTTTTGTTTTGTTTTGTTTTGATGGGGCATTTGAGGTTTCTAAGATGAAGTGTAGTATTAGCTTTTTCAAATTCCAAATTCATTTTCAGAATTCATCATTTTTTAGGTGATAGAATCAAGAGGATACAGGGATCAGTGACTCAGTCCTGCAGAAATGATGACTGAAGAAGATGATCTATATCCATCTAGTGTTAAGATGAGATACCCCATTTTCATTTTCTTCAAGGATGTCAGGCATGTTTCCCAGAATTTGCTTTGCTTGCATTTTTTTTCAGGATTGTTGTTTTGATTGGGTCCTTTGCTCTGTTTCAGAGCACAACAATGGTCTCAAAGACTTGAAAACTTAATTTCTTTATGTAATGTTTCTCTTAACCGATGTATCTTGCAATTATATGAGCAGACATGTTTTCAAACTGGACGAACTGGGATCAGAGATAGCACAAATTGCTTTGCCTGCGGCACTGGCTTTGACAGCCGACCCTATTGCTTCTCTTGTTGACACAGCATTCATTGGCCAAATAGGTAATTTCTTTATTATTTCTGTCCTGAAAATGCCTGCCCTTTCTTTACACTTAACTTCTTATCTTCTGGTTGGAGTGTTTTCTGTTTCTTTTACATGGGATGGGAAGACTTAAAAGCATGGGTTTATTTTATGCATGTAGGTGCTGTGGAACTGGCTGCTGTAGGAGTCTCTATTGCCTTATTCAATCAAGTCTCAAGAATTGCGATATTCCCGCTTGTTAGCGTCACAACCTCCTTCGTGGCCGAGGAAGATACAATTGGAAGAGTGAGCTCTGAAGCACAAGAAAGTGATTACGTGGAAACAGGTTCCTGTGTAGATACTGAAAGCAATGAGTTAATACCACAAAAAGGTGCTGCTTTCCTTTTCCAAATCAAAGATCAAGTTGATTCAAGTTTTTGGTCTGATCAGTTTCATTTGAAATCCTTTAGACTTGAATTGGTACCATGGAAAATGTGTAGTAATTCTGTGTTGTTCCTATATTTAGAATGTATCGAGGGTACATATCGGCCAAAAACACTTGGAAGCAGTTTTGATGTTGTTAAAATTGAGCCGGAAAGAAGGCATATCCCATCAGCTTCATCAGCACTGGTTATTGGTGGCATCCTTGGTCTCCTTCAAGCCTTATTCCTGATTTCTGGAGCAAAACCTCTATTGAACTTCATGGGAATCAGTTCAGTAAGTACTCAGATTGAAATATAAACTACAGTCTCTTGATTTGAACCACTATTTTTGTTTTTTGTCTTTATTTTTTAGTTTAATTTTCAATTTCTTAATATCAGTGACAGCATATCTTCCCATTTGTGTAGGATTCGCCCATGCTAAACCCTGCACAACAGTACTTGACTTTAAGGTCACTAGGTGCTCCTGCCGTTCTTCTCTCCTTAGCCATGCAAGGTGTCTTTCGAGGATTTAAAGACACAAAAACTCCTTTATATGCCACTGGTACCAACATCCTATCAATTCATTTTCATCTTTAAGAGTTTTCTTTTGCCCATGTACCATCTACCGACTGTTTTAAATGGTTCTTTTCGTAAACTCAGTGGCAGGAGATGTAGCAAACATCATTTTGGACCCAATATTTATGTTTGTTTTCCGTCTGGGTGTCAGTGGTGCAGCCATTGCTCATGTAATATCTCAGTAAGTTACATCCAAATCATCGTCCAACAATCGGTTTTTTACATATACATGCAATTGCAATGACTTTTGCTAATGTCTATGGTGATTGCAGGTACCTGATTTCCGTTATACTCTTGTGGAAGTTAATGTCTCAAGTTGACCTCTTACCTCCTAGTTTAAAACATCTATATTTTGGTAGATTTCTAAAGAATGGTAATTTTAATTTCACTTCTACAAGTTCTCAAACATCTAACTTTGTTTTCAATTCAGAAAAAAACTTTTCATACTTTGAGTTGATCAAATTACCATCACTGATCCCTCATTGTTTGTGTTTGGATCCAGGTTTCCTATTATTAATAAGGGTTATGGCTGTTACATTCTGTATCACCCTTTCAGCATCAATGGCTGCTAGACTGGGATCAACATCAATGGCTGCATTTCAAGTATGCTTGCAGGTCTGGTTGGCGACTTCTCTTCTTGCGGATGGATTGGCTGTTGCGGGACAAGTAATAACAACTGGTTTTGTTTGGTCACTTACAAGTTACACCGTTGTGGTGATAATTTTTATGTTACCAAAACATAGACTAAAGTTGTATCTTAATTTAACTGCTTTATAGCTGCTCTTATGCTGTTTCAGATTTCAGATCTTATTGTAACTTAATGGCTTTCTCACACTTTCAGGCAATACTTGCAAGTTCATTCGCAAGAAAGGACAATGAGAAGGCAACAGCCACGGCGTCTCGAGTATTGCAGGTGATGTATATCATATTCATATTACCATAAACATCGCATGACCTTTCGCTAGCACGAGATTCCTCTAAAACTCCATGTATATGTGGTGCAGCTAGGATTGGTTCTAGGATTGATACTTGCTGTCATTCTTGGAGGCGGACTGAGTTTTGGAGCAAAATTATTTACCAAAGATGCCGATGTCCTCCGCCTCATTGGTACAGGCATTCCAGTAAGTACTATAACCAATTTCAACCTTCTCCAAGTTCTAAACCCGAAAACAGGCAAGTAATTAACGTTAATTTCCTGTATTTGTTCAGTTTGTTGCTGCTACTCAGCCCATCAATTCTTTAGCATTTGTTTTTGATGGTGTCAATTTTGGAGCATCTGATTTTGCATATTCAGCCTTCTCCTTGGCAAGTCTTTTGATAACCACCAAAACTTGCTCTAAAAGAGACACATAAAGAGAAGTTATATATATTAGCAATGTTGATTTTTGACAGGTTCTTGTAGCTATTGCCAGCATTATATGTTTATGTATTCTCTCCTCCACTCATGGATTCATCGGACTCTGGATATCTCTGACGATATATATGAGTCTTCGAGCTTTTGCTGGATTTTGGAGGTAATTTTTCCATTTTCACTGCTATGACATGATTATTTAAAGACTGTTTTCAAAAAGTTAGAAATACACACTTATTGGTATTTAACAATAAAGTAAAAAAAATATGTGGTGTATTTGCAGGATAGGGACAGGAACAGGGCCTTGGAAGTTTCTGAGGGGCTGAATGTAGGCTTTTGTAAGTTGATTATTAGCTTTCAAACCCTCCCTCTGTATCTGATAATTATGAGTTGTGGGGGAATTCTTTGAAAGCACGTAAAAGGCCCACAAATCTGTATCTTAACAAATATAGTAAACAGGCGGTATACCAAAATATTTGTTTCAGTCTTATAAAAGAGAAAAAAAATGAAATAAATAAAAGAATTTGCTTACTTTTTAGATACAAATCATGAAATATTTATGGATAAAATTGGACTAAAAACACAAATATTCTTCATTGCAAGACTGATAATTCTTCTTCAAGGATTATTGAAGCAAGTAGTCATTTTAATTGAGATTGAATATTAGAGTTATTATAAGCTTCAATAAAATTACTTTTAGATCATGAAACCGATCTTGGATCGAGTCAGGTCGACCTAAAATTTTAGGTCCATGTTCAACTTAAAAAATGGGTTTTAAATTTTATTCCAGTTTGGTTCAGATTAAAAATGTTAAATTTGAGCTTGACCCGGTCTGCTTGTATTAATTTTTTAGATTCTTTTTATATAAAAAAATTAAAAATGTAATACATCAAATACACTAAAAACTTTAAAATAAATGTTTACTAACAAATTGAAAATACATTTAAAAAAAGTCTTTATACTTAAATATCACTAAGATAGTTGCAACTTAATAAACAAATATTTCTAAAATAATAGTAAAGTTAACAATAAAATAAGAGTTATACAGTATTTAAAGCATAACAACAAAGTAGTAGTGCAAAATGGCAATAAAATAGCAGTAAAAAAAGAAATTTAGGTTGATTCGGATTGGGTCCAGGACTAGGCCAAAAAAGCTTATCTGAGGACCGATCTCTTTACAAAACAAGCATTATTTTGTTGTGTAAGCCAATTTTTTGAGCCTATATTTTTAGTCAAACCCTCCTATTTTTCGAACGGACATTCGAATCTAAGTAGGTAACCTGACCCATGACCCAAGTCTAGTATATAATGAATTTTTTCACAACTAAAAATAAAAACTAGTAGAAGAATGGACTTTTTTTGCTTTTATTTTAAATTTTAATCTTCAATTTTTTAAATAATAATAATAATAAACCAATGGCATGTTTGATTTAAGAAAACCATTTGCTCTCGTAAAAAGTGATTGGCTAATTATAAAAAATTTAATATGTTTGGTATAAAGCCTATTTTTACCCATGATTTCTTTTCATCCTTGGATAAGAAGAAAGATGAGCTTCATTTTCTGTTTTCTTTTCTCTTGAAGAATGTCTTAGTTTCCGTATCTTAAAATAGGGTAAACTACTAAAAGAGTCCTCAAATAATTTACTTTTGTTAAATATATTCCTTTACTTTTATTGTATTCAAATAAGTTCTTATACTTTGCTTCGTATTTAGATTAACATTTATTCTAAATTAAGAGTTTCATTTAACTGTAAACTACTTTCTGGTCTGCTATTCGTTTCATATATATTATAACTTTTTTAATATTTTATTACTTAATCAAATATTAAAAACTTAAATCAAACAATAACTGTTAGAATTAAGTGATTCGAGTCCTTATTTAAATAAAATACAGTGGTAAAATAAAATAAAAGTAAAATCTATATAGAATTACACTTCTTTTATTTTATTTTAGAATAAGGTTTAAAAATTAAACTCCATCTATTTGATATTGATTAGAATAAGGTATTTCAATCTTATTACACTTCTATTAGAATATGGTTTTACAAGCCTATAAATAGACATAGTCTACTCCTCTTGTAATCATTCGAATTCGACATAGTGAATTTTCTTCTTCTCTACCCGTGGTTTTTTTCCCGAAAGGGTTTTCACGTAAAAATTTATGTTCTTTATTTTTTATTTCTCTTTTCTTTGCGATATATTGTCATTACCGGCATTCTATTTTTTTTACACATTAGTATCCGAGCTTCCGGGTTGTTAATCTCGATCACGGTAATGGCGTCTTTCAAGTATGAAATTTACTGTTGGATCGCAACACCAGATTTGCGTTGTGACAGATTAAGATACAAGCAGTTCTTGCATAGCTGGATCTAGAGGATGCCCTGCTAGGGATAGATAAGATGCCTTCGACATTAATGGATGAAGAGAAGAAGCGTAAGGATCGAAAGGCGTTAACATAATTACATTTACATTTGTCAAACGATATTTTACAGGATGTGATAAAGGAGAAGACCGCCGCTGCATTATGGAAGAGGCTAGAACAAATATGTATGTCGAAAACTCTAACCAGCAAGTTGCATATGAAGCAGCGTCTTTATGCTTATCGTTTGGAAGAATGTGCATCTGTGCATGGACACTTAACAGTGTTTAAAGAAATTCTCTCAAACTTGGAGGCCATGGAGGTTTAGTATGATAAGAAAGATTTAGGGTTGGTTCTACTTTGTTCGTTGCCCCCGTTTTATTCAACCTTTAGAGCCGCGATTTTATATAGCCGCGAGTCTCTCAAAGTTGATAAGGTTTACGATTCTTTGACCTCGTATGATAAGATGAAACATCCTGTGGTTAAATCTGACTCTCAAGGAGAGGGTCTCATTGTTCGTGGGAGACAAGGTCGAAATGTTGATGATTATTGTGGAAGGACACAGGAACAGAATCCTCGCGATAAATCTAAGGGTAGATCGAAGTCTTCAAACAGAGGTAAAACTTGTAACTTCTGCAAGAAGAAAGGGCACATTAAATCTGAGTGCTATAAGCTACAGAACAAGATCAAAAGGAGGCTACGAATCAAAAGGGAAAACAACCAGAAAATTTCGGTGAAGTTGATGTTGTAGAAGACTACAGCAATGGAGAACTTCTAGTCATTTCTGTCAACAATTCTAAAGTGAGCGAGGAGTGGATCCTTGATTTGGATTGCACCTTCCACATGAGTCCCAATCGGGATTGGTTTACAACTTATAAAATAGTGTCTGAATGTGTTATTTTGATGGGAAATAATGCTTCGTGTAAAATCACACGCGTTGGAACGATTAAAGTTAATATGTTTGACGGAGTTGTCAGAACACTTAGTGACATGTGACATGTTCCAGAATTGAAGAGAAATTTAATTTCGTTGAGTACTACTCTTGATTCAAAAGGGTACAAATACATAGCTGAAAGTAGGGTTTTTAATATTTTCAAAGGTTCTCTCGTTGTGATGAAAAGGCGGAGAAAGACTGCCAAGTTATATGTTTTGCAGGGTTCCACTGTTACTGGTGATGCAGCTGTCGCTTCCTCTTCTTTTTTAGATGATAATATTACTAAAATTTGGCATATGCGCCTAGGGAATATGAGTGATAATGGTATGGCAGAATTAAGCAAAAGAGGACTTCTTGATGGGTAAGGAATTTACAAACTAAAGTTTTGTGAGCACTGCATTTTTGGGAAGCAAAAGAGAGTTCGATTCACCAGAGCAATCCATAACACGAAAAGAACGTTGGAGTATATTCATTCTAATCTATAGGAGCCATCCAGAGTTCCTTCGAGAGGTGGAGCTAATTATATGCTAACTTTTATTGATGATTTTTCCAGAAAAGTTTGGGCGTTCTTCCTGAAGCAAAAAAATGATGTGTTTTTCACATTTAAGTCTTGGAAAAATATGATTGAAAAATAGACGGGAAAACAAATAAAACACCTCCGCACAGACAATGGCTTAGAGTTCTATTCTGATGAGTTTAATGAATTATGCAAGTCTGAAGAGATCGTGAGGCACTTGACAATTCGTCATACTCCACAACAAAATGGTGTTGCAGAATGAATGAAAAGAACGACCATGGAGAAAGTTTGATGTATGTTGTCGAATGTTAACTTACTGAAGTCATTTTGGGCCAAAGTGGCCTCTACTGCATGTTTTTTGATCAACCAATCTTCATCCGTTGCCATTAAGAAAAAGACTCTATAGGAGGTATGGTCTGGTAATCCTACTGACTATTCTGATTTAAATATCTTTAGACGTCCTACGTATGCTCATGTTAATAATGGAAAATTAGAACCGAGATTCATTAAATGTGTTCTTTTTGGTTATAAAGCTGGTGTAAAAGGGTATAAGTTATGGTGTCCTGAAAATAGAAATGTTGTGATTAGCAGATATGTTGTTTTTGATGAAACTGCTATGCTACCTAACTTATCTCTTAAAGACTCTTCCAATAAAGAAAATCAAAAGTAGATGGAGCATCAGATTAATCCGGAATCTATAACAGAGTCGACTCCTCAAGCCAATACAAAAATTCAGAATAAAGTTGCTTCTTCACCATAATACTCTATTGTCAAAAATAGAACTAGAAGAGAAATTAAACCTCTAAAGAAGTATGCCGAGGTTGATCTAGTTGCTTATACTTTAAATGTGGCTGAAGATATAGATGCAAACCAAGAGCCATCTAATTATTCTAAGGCAGTTAGCTGTGAAGACTTAGAAAAGTGGATGTTTGCTATGTAAGAGGAGATGAAATCACTCCACAAAAACAAAACATGAGATCTTGTGAAAATTCCTAAAGGTAAAAAGATTGTTCGTTGTAAATGGGTGTTTAAAAAGAAAGAAGGAACTTTAGGAGTTGAAGAACCCAGATATAAAGCAAGGCTTGTTGCAAAGGGTTACAGTCAAATTCTATGAGTGGATTTCACAGATGTGTTCTCCCCAGTTGTGAAGTATAGTTCGATTCAAGCTTTGCTTGGTATTGTGGTCATGCATGATTTGGAGCTTGAACAATTAGATGTAAAAACTACATTTTTGCATTGAGAACTTGATGAGGATATTTACATGTAACAACCAAAGGGTTTTACAGTCTCAGAAAAAGATGACTATGTTTGCTTGCTGAAAAAATCTTTTTACGGTTTGAAACAGTCACCAAGATAGTGATACAAGAGGTTTGATTCCTTTATGACTTCTCATGATTTCAAAAGAAGTAGCTTTGACGGTTGTGTTTACTTTAAGAAAAACAGTGATGGTTCTTTTCTATATCTACTCCTTTATGTTGATGATATGTTGATAGCAGCGAAAGATAAATGAGAGATAAGAAAGGTCAAAGCCCAACTAAATGAAGAATTTGAGATGAAATATTTGAGACTAGTAAAGAAGATACTTGGTATGGAGATTCTCAGAGATAGAAAAGCAAGTAAATTGTACCTAAGTCAGAAGGGGTACATTGAAAAAATTCTTTGCAAGTTTAATATGCATAATGCTAAGCTTGTTAGTACTCATTTAGCAGCCCATTTCAGACTTTCATCGGCTTTGTCTCCACAATCAGATGATGAGATTGAATACATGTCACATGTTCCATACTCTAGTACAGTGGGATCTCTCATGTATGTTATGGTTTGTTCACATCCAAATTTATCATATGCAGTCAGCGCAGTTAGCAGATACATGGTGAATCCCGGTAAAGAACATTAGAAAGCAGTTTAGTGGATTTTAAGATACTTATGAGGTACTACTGATGTTTGCTTACAGTTTGGATGAACTAGAGATGAAGTCATTAGGTATGTTGATGCTGATTTTGCTGAAGACCTTGATAGAAGAAAATCTCTCATAGATTATGTCTTTACAATCAGAGGTTGTGCAATCAGTTGGAAAGCCACTTTGCAAACTATAGCCGCTTTGTCTACCACTGAAGTTGAGTACATGTCAATTTCTAAGGCTTATAAAGAAGCTATTTGGTTGGAGGGACTCTTTAGTGAACTCAATGAAGACCTTCAAATCAGTACAGTATTTGTGACAGTCAGAGTGTCATCTTCTTTACAAAAGATCAAATGTTTCATGAAAGAACAAAACACATTGATGTTCGGTATCATTTTGTTCATGATATTATTGCTCGTGGTGATGTTGTTGTGAGTAAAATTAGTACTCATGAAAATCCTGCAGATATGATGACTAAGTCACTTCCTATAACCAAGTTTGAGCATTTCTTAGACTTGGTTGGTGTTCATTGTTGAAGTTAAACCTTTAAGGGGTTTGATGGAAGAGGTGGAGAACTTGTTCGTTGAGAATTCGCGATGAAGAACTTGTTCATTGAGAATTCGTGTCAAGGTGAAGAGTGTTAGAATTAAGTGACCCGAATCCTTATTTAAATAAAATACAGTGGTAAAATAAAATAAAAGTAAAATCCATACAGAACTACACTTTTTTATTTTATTTTAGAATAAGGTTTTTTAAACCTTATTAAACTCAATCTATTTGATATTGATTAGAATAAGGTGTTTCAATCTTACTACACTCCTATTAGAATATAGTTTTACAAGCCTATAAATAGACATAGTCTACTCTTCTTGTAATCATTCGAATTCGACATAGTGAATTTTCTTCTCCTCTGCCCATGGTTTTTTTTCCAAAAGGGTTTCTACGTGAAAATCTATGTGTTCTTTATTTTTTTATTTCTCTTTTCTTTGCAATATATTGTCATTACCGACATTCTATTTTTTTTACAATAACTTTAAACATAATTAAAAACAATTTACAAGAATAAAAACTAAGTGAATAAATTTTGACATGAAATCATAAAGAAACAAACAAATAAAAAATGGTTAAAACAATCATTTCATACTAAAAAAGATAATACAATAATTCAAATATAAACAATAGTAAAAATAATTCAAAGAAATACCTTCAAGCATGGATTTCAAGGTTTTTGTTAGTGCACACAACTGTTACTTTAGTTGTGTTTACTTGTTACAACAAGCAGTCAAGAACCTAAGAGTTACTTTTATATTTAGCAATTTTTGCATTTACGTTTATCAATATGATTGTTAAATATCATATGGTCAGCAAAAATTTAGAAATTTATCTTGTAAAGGAAACTTAATGCAACATACTTTAGAAGATTCCTAATTCGACTACACTTGAATCATGATCAAGTTTGATAGTTGATAAGCTTTTGGATTAGGCTAAAGTATTTTGATAAAAATTTAATCATCATCTTAAATCTTAGTAGTTGATGATAGGTTGAAGTTATACAGACTATTAGAAGCTTTTGGATTAGGTTAAACTATTTTAGATAAATTTTTAAAGGTAATCATTGGATTCAAGTCAAATAAAAATAAATGCTCTACAAGCTTGGTAAGAATGCTTGTTTATATTTTTGTTGAAAATATCTTCTTCTTTTTTAAGAAATTAAAAGGAGGAGTTGGTTTTGTACAAATATACTTTGATGATATCATCTTCTATTCTACATTACTAGCTACGAGAGGAAGCTTTGTGAAGCTTAATCTAAGTTAGAGATGAGCATGGTAGATGAGCTATAATTTGTTCTTAGTTTTCAAATTAAACAACTTAGGAATGACACGTTTATCTTAGAAGAGAACTGTGCTCAAAATCTTATGAAGAAATTTGTATTAGATTCTTCGAAGCCTGTGAGAACTCCAATAGGAGTGAATGAGAAAGTATCTAGAGATGATCAAGGTGTTGCAAATGATGTTGCAACATATGGGATCAATATTGTTTAAATTGGATCGAACTAGCCAACTGGGGTAACGATTTGGATAGAGGGGTTAGACTGGTTGACATCTGAACCACTCAGAACTAGTTGAGAAGGGTTAAAAAATGGTTGAATGGGCGATTAAATAGGTTGAATTGGTTTTCTCTATTTTTAATATTTTTTAATTTCTTATTTTTAAACAATTTATTTAATTAAACCAAGAAAATCGACGGTCTAACCAACTCAACCATCAGTCGAGCTTTGAAAACCTTGTATAGAAACATCATTGGCAGTCTTCTATACCTTACTGCCACCCATTTAAACTCGTGTCATAATGTTGGAATTTGTGCTTGATATCAAGCAACTCTTATGGCAACCCATTTTAAAGCGATTAAATGTATTATTAAGTATGTGAAAGGAATCATGAATTTAGGAATACAATTCTCTATAGATTTAAACATGAATTTGGTTAGTTTTAGTAATGTTGACTACGTTGGGAACCTAGACGATCATAAAAGCACATTTGGAGTATGCTTTAACTTGGGCAACAATTTGATGTCAGGGTACAACAAGAAACAGAGCTCAATTTCTTTGCCAATAGTAAAAGCTGAGGATGTTGTAGTTGAGGGTATTGTGCACAACATCTTTGGATGAAACAAAAGCTAGAGAATAATGATGTTATAACTCTTATTCTGATAATCTATTATGATAGCATAAATGCTATAACACCCCTCACCCGTTTCAGACATACGGATGGAGATGCCATCGAAGCATTTACAACTAATAAAACTTAGATTTATTTAAGAATTGGAAGTTTTAAATTTTTTTATAAATAATTAAAATATTTTTTAGCCAAGATTTAAAGTTTTAAAAACAATTTAAAGTCGTTCAAGATTTATTCAAGGTTAATTAGAGGTGATTGGAACTCAAAATGAGCTTCAAAAGGTCAAAACGACTTAAAATAGTGTAGTGTTGAAACAGGCACGACATTGCAACAAGGAATGTTTAACACCGTGACGTGACTGACTGAATTAATGAGGTTTCGATGTAAGAAAAGAGAATTCGCAACGTTACAACTCTGTAATCACGACATGACTCACTGAGTTTGACCAAAATACTTAAAAATTACTCTAAAACATATCACAAACATCATCATATCATTCCAACATAAACCATGTCATTGTAAGTCAAAACTTAAAGTCATTTATGCTTAAAAAAACTTGGCATGAGCACGTCCAAAACAAAATATACATATATATTTTAAGAGAAACACAAAAGAGGCTCAAGTTCATCATCTAACTTTACAATTGCTCAAGAAATCTAAGTTTTTGTATATATGCCAATAATCCAATACAAATGGAATTTAAACGTTTGAATTACAACTTTAGAAGCTCGATGGATGATATGATGCTCCCAAGCCAACATTATGACTTCTATGTAAGTCCAAACCTACACGTGTTAAACAACTAATGTGTGAGCTTAAAAAGCTCAATAACTAATCAGGGATAAACTTACTTATCTTAGTCTTTATTAGTGTTGAGCAAGTCCTATGGATGAACACGTCCAAAACAAAATATACATATATTTTTTAATAGAAACACAAAAGAAGCTCAAGTTCATCATCTAAGTTTACAATTGCTCAAGCAATTTAAGTTTTTGTATATATTCCAATAATCCAATACAAATGGTATTTAAATGCTTGAATTACATCCTTAGAAGCTCGATGGATGATGTGATGCTCCTAAGCCAACATCATGACTTCTATGTAAGTCCAAACCTACACGTGTTAAACAACTAATGTGTGAGCTTAAAAAGCTTAGTAACTAATCAGGGATAAACTTACTTATCTTAGTCTTTATTAGTGTTGAGCAAGTCCTATAGATTTCATGCTAGTTTCATTCAATCCACATTTTAGTATTATTTGTTATTTCATTTTGATTTATCAAAGCATAAGGGCTCAACTTACACATTAATAGTTTGTTAACCAATTCCTTTAATGAAAATATCTATTCATGACCCTTAAGTAGAGTTCATAATATATCGACATGTTCTTTCACATTTCCCATTTATAGTCGTTAATCTTTATATGATTCATATACATCATTTTCATTTCTTTGAATTATAGCATGCTTAAATAATCAATTTCCCTAATATCGTTTAAGATAAGTTCACTAGGTCACACATAATTAAAGCTCGTTACCATGTGAATTCTCTTTGACTTGCTTATTCATTTATCTTATTTTCATCTCTTTTAGTTATAAGACATTTAGTTCATGACACTTACTCTTGCTTTTAGCCATTTATAATAACATTTAAAGTTTATTAACAATATTTAACTCATTTTCGCCATAGTAAACTCTAGTAAAACCGACCCAAATACATAGAAGTCCTCCATCACACAATGAGCATCGAAGTGCTAAATTGTAAGATAGCACAAACATCCTCCACCACACCAAAGAGCTCATAAAAGCATAAACTACTCCACACTAAGACACACATAAGTGTAAGGCCCAAAGGCGATATATAGTGCACATAAGTGAAAAAACTCCAACAAAACTCCAACACACAATAACTCCTAATTGGCATGCCAACCGTATTCTAATTCACTAAGTCTACTAGGGAACTTTACAATTATAATTAACAAGTATCCATCAACGCCATTAACAAATGCATGTACACATATCATATAAGAGCACCTTAAGAGCCTCCATATAATCATGTTCAAAATTATATTAATAAAGGCCTCTTGGGCATGTTTATCTCCACATATAGGCACCATAGATTCTTTTCATATACTTATTCATTTTCATATCTCTTTAGGTATTAGAAACATATTCATTTCATGCAATAGCTCCCAAAAGTGTAAAGTCATAATTCCATTGCTATTTATCTTTTACATATCAATTCTCATATTTTAACATGATATCGACTAAAAGTATAAATTCACCAATAAATCTTATTTATGGCCATGATGCCATTTATTCGTATTTTTATATTAATAATATAATATTATATGTTAAACCATGCTTACTAACACCTCCAAAGCAATTAATATCTCCATAACATATTTTTATTTTACAAAGCATTTCTTAACTAATAATTCCAACATAACACATTATGGACTTATTTTATATGTTTTAAACCATGGAATTTTTATATGTTTATTAAAAATTTTCATTCATATTTATCACCAATGAGTATTTAAGGTAGTTACCTTCATGGATGTTCTAAAACACTTAATTAAGCTTCCATGAGCTCCACTCCACCATTCAAGCTAATAATTTTTATAACTCATCTCCCCATGTTCATACAACAAAAATACATTAAAAAATAAAAAAAAATTCTTTCTAAGCTTTCTTATGACAAATCATAGCAAATATCAAGTTAATGTAGATGTAGAAAACCATTTCTTTTCTTATTAGAGCTTTCTTACTCAAGCCATGAATTATCCCGCTAAAACCCATAAAACTCTAGGCTGCCATGGCTGAAATCAATGAATGAAACAAGCTTAGGGGGTGATTTTATGAAGATTTCAACAATATCACAATGTGGGTAGTGGAAATTCTGAAAGAAAATGGAGAAATAAACAAGAAGATGAATAAGAAAGAACAATGGCAGCAATGACTATTGTTGCTAGCCGGAAAAGAAAAGAAAATGGGGCTGGTGGGGGTTCTCATCCCCAACAACAAAAAATATCAACATGTGGGTCATGGGCTTACATCCAATAATTTAAGTCCAAATTTGTCAATTTGAAACTCATTTCCTTAATATGGGTTCCCACTGTCCAAAATAAGTTTAGATGTCAAATATCATATTTAAATATTATTTCTATCGTAAAAGTCTCGGGAATTGACCAAATTATCCTTTTACGACAAAATTATTATCTTTTTTCCTTTTTGCCGTTGATTTATTCTTAAAACTCAATACTTAGATCAATTAAAGTTTATAATTCATAATAAAACTTTAATATAAGTGCTCAAGTGGTGAGGATTACAGTTTTTCCCTTTTTCTATTGAAAATGAGAAAATTATAATTTACTATTTGTACTTTTGAATTTCTTTTAATTTACTCCAAAAGTGATTTCTTTCACACTAGCATATAACCCAATATGTTTCCATGGAAAACATTGATAGCTCATTTTCTCATGTTGGTCAAATTTTCACTTTAGTCTAAACTTTTCAAAATTTGTAATTTGGTCTTTTCGTCTTCAAACTTTTAAATTACTTTCAAAATTTTCCCATCTTAATTATCAACTTTGCTTCCAAAAGATTCTTTTATCCAACTCATTTTTTAAAGTTTCTCACCACTTCACTTTATCCGTTACCAGAATAGTGTCACATGTCCAACTAAAACTTTTGGGATGTTACAAGTGAAATCAACATCTAAAAGCATCTAGATCAATATACGACATCACTTCATCAAAGAGCTAGTTGAGGCAAATACTATTGAATTAAGGTAGAATGCTATTGATTAGCAGTTGGTTGACATCTTCACTAAGAACCATGCTGGGAACATGTTTGAAAGGCTCATGAGTGAACTTGGTGTCCATAGGATATGAACTTGGACCAATCTTTATATTTGTGAGTATAAAATATTGTTCAAAACAATGTTATTTTCTACTACATTTTTCCTTATTTACTTTTAATAAATATATTTTGGAGGATTAGCATTAATGAGCTACCCTTTAAAAACTAGGAGTGTATTTATGATTAACTTAATTTTTGAATAAGTAGAAGTTTTCTTGTTACAAACACTAAACCTAAATACTTGTCTTCTTGGCTTGTTATAGACAATCTTGCTTACTTTCTCGAAGGTTCCTTGAAAACTCAATTAACATAACCAGAGTTAATATTATTAGTAAGAATATATCATCTCCTGAAAGAAGTTTTGAACCCAAACCTTAGAAGAAATATGATTTAAGGTTTGATAATAACAACGATTCGAGCTTAGAAAGATTGATAACCGAAAGTGATGATACCACTAGTTCTAAAGGCTACTCCAATGGTGAAAAAAACTTCTTGTAATAGCCCGATTTTCAGTGGTGTCGGAAATAGTAGTTCGAGGCCACTAAATTTGACGAGTAAATTCTTAAATATTATTATTTAATATTTACGAGTCAAATATGATTTTTTTTAAAAATGCATTCCCGAGACTCCGTTCTGGTAAATTAGATTCGTAAATATTTTTAATAAATATTTACGACGCTAGTTGTGTAGTTAATTAGGTTTTGATTAGGTGAGTTTGACTTAATTAAGGTTAATTAGATAAAAGAACTAAATTAAATTGATTATGAAAGTTTAATTATGAAATAAAAAATTAAAGGGACCAAAGAAGCAATTATGCCATTACTTAAAGTTGAGGCAGCATAAGTAGATATTTATTTAAAAATCTAAAGTTAAAATATATTATAATATTATAATAATAATAATACTTAAAAGTTAAGTGTATATATATATTATATAAACAAATAGAAAAGAAGGAAGAAACAGAATTGAAAAACGAAACAGAAAAGGAAAGAAAGAAAGAAAAGGAAAAATTGGGGTTTTGAAGTTCCAAGCTTAATTTGGTAAGTTAAATTAGTCCATTTTCTTATAATTTTGATGTTTTTGGAATCCTAGAACAAAATACTACTTGATTTAAGTTGAAATTTTGAAAGTTAGTAAATTTTTAGATGTTGTTCATGTTGAATTAATTGATGAATTAGGGGTTAAATTGATTGTATTTCAAGTTAGGAGTTGGTAAAGGGTTGATTTGTAAAATAAAACATAAGTTTTGAATATTAGGGACTAAATTGAGAGAAGTTCAAAATTAGGGATTCATGGTGAAATTAGAGAGTTAAATTAGTTTAAAGTGGGAATGGAATGAAAATATGAAATTAGTTTTGAGAATAAAAGTTAGTCTCGGTTCAGGGACTAAATTGGGATTTAGGTAAATATTGAGTAAAAATTGAAATATTTAATGTGAGATTGAATGGTGTTGTATTGATGATTTTTAATTGTTTTAATTCCGTAGCTAGCGTTGTACCAGAATTCTCGACTAAAAAGGGAAAAAATATAGTTGACGAGGAATAGCTCAGGATTCCTAGTTTGTATTTCTATAATCCGAATCTAATTATTAATTGTTGTATTTTGATTAAATGTTATAGTAAGTGATTGAGGTGAGAATTATTGTGTTTTACAATTGAAATGGATTGTCTTGATATGTGATGAAATTATATTGGTTGAATTAAATTGGAATATATATATTATGAATATATATGTGTAAATGTGAAATTGTGCAAATATGATAATTGGATTATTTTTTATATGTATAAAATTTAGTTTTAATGCCCAAGTAGATGGAATTTAGAACTACTGGGATATTAGTGGCATGCCATTAAGGAACTTTAGCGCGCTCTCTGATTATTAGCACGTTAGTGCTCTCTGATTAGAAATATGATAGTGCTCTCCGTTTAGCACATCTGTGCTCTCTATTTAGCACTTTAGTGTTCTCTGTTCATTAGTGCATAATAATGCACCTCTGTATTTGTTTCGTATATCCGGTGTGTTCTATAAAATCTACTTTGGGCTAAGAATATGAGATAGTAAACTAAAAATAGAATGTGAAATATGTTGTAAATACATGGAATACACGAGTTATATATTCATAAATTGATTGTGGAATGGATAGTGTTATTGTTTAAATGATACGTGAATAAATTATGAAAATGTATTATATATAGCAAGTGATGACAATTGAGTATTGTGTGATTTTAAATGTCCAATTGTGCTTAACATTTTATTATACATATTTTATTATTTTATTTTTAAAAAAATTCAGATTATAGAAATACTACTGAGTTTTTACTCAACGTACGGTTTTATTTTCCATTCGCAAGTTAAGTACTTAAGTTTGATCGCTAATTCAGCATCCAACAACGATCCCAAACTCAAATATGGTGATGTTTATTTCTTTGTGTCGGCATGTACCTAGAGTGTCTAAATATTAGTTATTTTGTGGTTTGATTGTAAATGAAGTTATAAGATCTATTTTGGAGAGTTTATAATTTGGATTAAAATGATGCTTTGATGACTTGTTTTGATGATGTAAAATGTTTGAGATTTCTGTCTGTTTGATCTGTAATCTCTGGTAATGCTCCGTAACCCGGTTCTAACGAGGGATATGGGTTGGGGGTGTTACACTTCTCCTCTTAGTGCTCGAACATCCCAATAAGTTACCTCCCAAATTTGTAAATAGAAGGGTACCTTTCCTAACAAGGAAGTAGTAGAAATTTCTGATGGCGAGGGAAGAGAAGTGACTTAACTACTATTGTAATAAGTGATTCTAAAAATTTATGAAAAGTTTTGAACATTCTTCTAGTAAGGGCAATATTGCTTCTAATTGTTGTTGTGAAAAATCCCCTACTATCAATAGTATTTTGAACTATAATTATTGTTGTTATGGGTGTTCAAATGTCATATATGTTGTGTTGAACTGGAAAACAATGATAGTTGATGGGTGTTCAAATGTCATATATGTCGTGTTGTTCCATGCAAAAAAATCTAACTCGGTAGTTTTGTAAATTGATAAGTAAATGTAAATACAAAAGAAAAAAATTCACTACACATAAAATTGTTATAATTTCTAAAAAGTTATACATTAAATAAAGAAAAAGATAACATCAATTATGCTAATGCGGCAGTTGCGTTCCACAACCTAGTGGATATTGTTTCAAATTGCATTTCATCATAGTAAATCTTGAATAAGAGCTTCATCTCCCTCTGTCATTCTTTTTGTTGGTCAAAAGAACTCAAATTGCATACCTAGCTACCCTATTGGAGATAAATGATGCAAGGGATGTAGAGATTGAGGTGTGTTCGGGCTCATATGACTGAAGAGTTGTGTAAACTCCAAATTCATCAATGTCATTTCCATCACTAGAATTAGAAACGGTGACTAGGGGACATCACTATGATTGGATCTCTCAGCAACATGGACAAAGATCCAACAAGACAGCAGGTCGAAGAGGTAGGATGGTCAAATTGTTGCATCAGTGACTCTAGGTTCAGTTGGAGAGGTTTGGAAGCTTGAGAATGACCTTGCTGATGTGCTCATTAATGAATTGACAAACGTGTTGTTCACATACTAACACATACTCTTCTGTTGAATACAATTACTCGTGGTCCACTGACTGAACCATTGCATATATCGTATGTAGGCTCAAACTTTCTTTTTTCAAAAATAAAATGTGGTAGACCGTTAGGGTATTTTAGTTTTTTCTTTTTGGTTTACTTTGAAGTGTATATGGTTAGAGAACAATTTTTTTCTTTTTGCTTTTACATATTCCAATCATGCATAAAAGCCTAATAAACCCGTTATTTGACGAGACAAGTTCAGACCTATTATTTGACATGTCGTTTGATGCTAAACCCATTATTTAACCTAATGATGGTGGAGAACGTTGATCGAATCGAGCGAAAAATTTTTGAGTTAATCGAGTTGATGAGTCCTATTTTATCACCCTAACTCGATTTGAAATTTTTTTCGAATCAACTCGAGTGAAATGAAATTCAAGTTGAGTCGAATTGAGTGAAATTGTTCGAATTAACTTAAAAAATTAAACATGTCATATGAAAATATTGTTATAGTATAATAATTCCATGTTAGAACACATAAATTTGAAACCGTATATATTTCAAAACTTTTTCAAAGCAAAATAAGAAAAGAAAAAAAACTTTAGTATCATAAACTTGAATCATTAATTAACTTATTTAAGTCCCAAAATTATTATTTTAGAAAATTTTTAAAACTTTAACTTTCTTTATATATCCTTTACTTTTTTTTTATTTTTTTATAATTTTTAAAAAATATAATTTTTTTAATTTTTATAAATATTTTGAATTTTGAAAAATATTTTGAACTTTTTTATAATTTTTGTTGAGAGAGACCAACTTGTTCCTTTTCAAAATTGATAGGTATCGAAGGGTTATTTACACCAATTTTTTATTCAAATTATTTGAATTGTAAAATTAACTCGACTTAAACTTGAAACTCGAATTACTTATTTGAGTTGACTCGAAAAAATTAAGTAACTCGAATTACTCGATTTGATTAAATTGAAATTCAATTTTTTTTTTATTTTTTTTGAATTAAATCAAGTTTTGTTCACCCCTACAAAGTGTGACTTGAAATTTTAAATAGAGTAAACTAAGTTGATAGTCATCTAATTATTAGTAAGTTTCTGTTTTAACCACCCAACTATGAAAATTTACAAACAGGTCACCTACCTATTCAATTTTTCCTTTTCTGGTTACTAGTCATTACACGTAAGGATGAAATCACAAATATTAAATTTGACATAGTAACAAGTTGAACCCTTACACATTGTGTCAATTAGGTTTTGATTTTTTTAAATTTAGGCCTTAACATTTACATATTACCTTAATTTATTCTATTTTTTACACGGAAATATAATTCAATTCACAATGTGTAAATTAGATATAAAAACAAAAATATTTTTTTTGAAAAAATGCTTATTATTAAACTAAATAATCCTTAAATATGTTGTTTTTCTTATACATCTAATGGCTGAGAACTTAATATAGCTCAATGACTATTTATTTTTTTGGTTAGCTTGAGATGATCACCATTGATAAAAACAAATAAAAGCTTTAAAAAAGATGAAGTTGTTAGACTTAAAATTGGGTTGAATTAACAAAACAAGAGCCTTTTATTTTTGAGGACTTGAATTGGGCATTTTCTGAAATTTGAGTTGTTGTTGTTGTTCATTTTGCCATGAAGTCAAACACAAAGAAGACATTGTAAAGGGATGAAGCAGGTTCAATTTATAGCTTAGTTTGAACTTTCAACTCAACTTATTCACTCCTCATACTTGATTAAGCTTATTGTGACTCCAGCTTCGAATATTGATGATTTTTAAAGCGACTTTCATTTTCCTTTCAATAATGAGTTAATTTAACAAGCAACAAGCTCTTGCAATAACAAGAGCAACTCGCTTAGAATAATTTCAAAAAATACAAATGTGAATCTTGTGAAATTGATGAAGAGTGAACTACCAAGACAGAGTCATCTAAGTCGTTAGTCTTCAATCTAACATTGAAGAATCAAAAGTATCATGAGAAAATGTAAAAATTATGATATTAAGTTTTTGTATGTTTCCATTTTTGGTATATTTTCAATCAAATTTAGTTGTTAAATTTATTTTTTCAGCTTTTTAGGCAAAAAGTTCTCAAAGAAAAGCAAAACAATAACGAATGACCAAATTATATAATGTATAAATGTTGATGGCTAATGTTTTAGAATTAAGATTAAATTGGAATAATGTTTAAATGTTGATAATTAAACTTGTTATTATACCAATTTTAAAAGTTATTCAGCTAATTTATAGTTAGTGATTGAAAATAAAAAAAATTAAAAAACTATTTTATAACATTTAGTGAAAAAAAATAAAATTTAGTGATAATTAGATGACTAGCATTATAAATAAAACTCTCATTACGTATTCTCAAACCCACGTAAAAAATTGATGGTGAAATTTAAAATGTTTACAAACATTGTCATACTATTTGGTGGAGAAAAGAAAACTCAAATTGTTACTAAAAATAAAAAAGAAAATTGGAAATTTCGGTTGTAATCGTTTTTAAGTTAAAACCTTACCAAAATTAAAAAGCACCACTCAAAATCCTCCAAGCATTTCGTTTCTCCTAACATAATTTATACAATTCCGTGGGGCTCGCCACCGCCACTTCCACCGCCATGCCAAGCGCCACTGTCAACAAGCCCCGGCCGAGCGAACTCCTCTCGCGGTTGACCTCCGCCGAGCCTGAGGTCAAGGTCAGGGCCCTTCGCGAGGTTAAAAACCAAATTATTGGGAATCGTACCAAGAAGCTTTCCTTCCTCAAGCTCGGTGCCGTCCCCGCTGTCGCCGGCATCCTAGCTGATTCAATCGACGACGTCACCGAAAATAACAACTGCAACAATACTAATAACTTTCTGGTCCAGTCAGCAGCGGCTCTCGGCAGCTTCGCTTGTGGCTTCGACGCCGGAGTTCAAGCCGTGCTTGACGCCGGTGCTTTCCCTAATCTGTTGCGTCTTCTCGCAAATCCTAATGAGAAGGTGATTCTTTTCTATCCTTTTAATTTTAAACACTAAAATTGTGCATGGAAATTTGGAAATTGATAGAACAAAAAGGAGAATTCGAGATTTCAAAATTTTGAAATTGTAATTAATTTTATTTTGTTTCTCTAATTGATAGTACTTTTAGTTGGTTTGTAGTTATTTTTTTAAACTTACTTTTAGTCAATAGAAAAGAAGATTTGCTTATTTGTAACTTCGCATCTATTCCATATTGGGAAATTTTGAAGACAAAAAAATAAGAGGGAGGAGAAATGGAATTTAGATTGATTTCTTTGTTTTAAATGGAATATGCATAGTTAGATTATATTCCTAATGAGGATGATTGTTCTGTTAACCCGGTTAAGGTGCTAATGTCTGCCAAATATCTTTGTACTATTTCAATATACCGGTTCTTTGCAGATATCAGAAAGGATGGGAAAAAGTAATTCTGTAATGCCGATGAACTCCTTTTCTTTCTAAGAAAAGTATAATAAAATTATGTGTTGAAAGTGTCCTAAATAACAAATCGTTTGGATATTAGAGCTATTGTTTGTTTTGGAAATTAGTTTCTAGCATTCTTTGTCTTCTTTGTCAATTTGCTTAAAAAAATCTGAAGTGGTAATTTGTTTGATGGGCAAGATTAAGATAAATTGCTCAAAGGAAAGGAAAACATCACGAAATGGGCCTTTTTGGCTGTCTAGTGTGATCTGGTACAGTCTGCACCAATTTCATTCATCTTAAACCATAGGAAACAAGTTTATTCTCTTGACCATGATTTGCTTGGTCACACATTGGAGTGCTCATTAGTCGGTTTATGTTTATTTTATCTCAATGCAAATATCGACACATGGTTCATTCAAAAAAATATTCCAGAGCTTCAAGGTGCCCCCCTCCCCCCTTTCAAAAGAATAAAGAAAAATAAAAAACAGTAGAGTTTTTATATCTGAAAGCACTGCTCCTAAGGTGGTGGGTGATCAGTTCTCTCTCTTTTCTATGGCAGATTTGAGACTTTCAGAAAGAATCTTTACCCCTTTTGACCTTTTCCAATAATATCCCTATGCATGCATCTAGTTTTAAGCTTTCCTTGAGTTTTCTATTCCTTTTTGTGTATATCTTACTTTATAATAACTTATATGGCTTTCCTTTTCTTCAGGTGGTAGATGCTGTTGCCCGTGCCCTTAGAATGATATATCAATCAAAATTGGCCCCAAAATATGATTTCCTTCAACAGAAAAATATGGAGTTCCTTATCTCACTACTAAATAGTGAGAAGGAAACTGTTAGTGGACTTGGTGCAAGCATAATAAGTCGCTCTTGTGAGACAAATTTGGAGCAGAAAGCATTGTTTGATGCTGGTATTTTAAGGAAGCTGAATAGTCTTCTTGAAGGTGGTTCTTTAAGTCTGAGAGATGCTAGTTTAGAGTCTTTAGCCACAGTATTTAGGAATAACCCAGAAGTTATTTCAAAATTTGCTGGACCTGAAATTGGAAGACCTTTGAGTTCTATTATTGATTTAGCGAAGGATAGGTACCCCCGAACAAGGTTGTTAGCTTGCATGTGCTTGATTGTTATAAGGAATGCTTCTCCTCACTTCTTGCAAGATATAGGGATCAAGACTAAATTAATACATATTTTACTTGAGCTTCTTGATGACCCTGGTCAAGTTGGAGATGAGGCTCCTTTTGCTTTCTCCAGTTTAATTGCGCAAAAGGAGGATCTTCAAAAACTAGCACTCGAGGCCAATGCTATTGATAAATTTCACCACCACATAAAAAAAGGCTCATTGCACCCCAGACGTTATGAGGGAATATTGCTTGCATTAGCTGATATGTGCTCTAAGTTGGAAAGTTGCAGGTCTAAATTCCTCTCGTTGCAGGTTTGTTTTTTTTCTGGAACAAATTATCTTGCACAGTTAATTGCTTTTAGTTTCATGTTTACCTTTTGATTTTCACATTAGAAAATAACTACACACTATGAATCTGTCTTAATTGTGATAAAATTGTAGAATCTATGACATAGGAGATGGATAGAGAAATGGGATAGCTGATGGTTTCTATTAAATGCTCAAATGACTATTAAGCATAGACAAACAAATCCTTGAACATGATATTGCACTGTGGAACATAATATGTTAACAAAGAATAAACCATATCCTCCTTTGGTCATGCTTACAATATTTGACATAACTAAAACAATAGATAACACCATGTGATTAAAAATCATACTTAATTGAGATTTCTTAATATTGTGATAGGCCAAACCAAGTCAAGCCTTGGAGCCATTCAAGGCTTTGGCCTCCAATGGTATTCACACAGCAACAAAGCCTAAGCCTTCTTCAAGTAGGGATCAAGAACTGATGCTAGCAAGTTTTGTTTTACAAAAAGAAAAAAAAAAGGTTAAGACTCTCAAAAACACTTTGGCATGCAAACTGTTTTGCATTTCTTTGAGAGTTATTTTTGGGACTAAACAACTCCACATCAATCAAATTCTAGCAACTTTATAGACAAGTTTAGACCCTAAAAGCTTGTTTATGGATTCTTCAATGAGAAACATGTTCAAGCTGAAATTGATATCAAGTATACCAAAAATCTTGCACTTGTGTTCTTTGGAAAAACATCACCAATATCAATATAAAAAAAAAACCAAAAATGTGTTTTAAGAACTCTTTTTATATTATACAATCATGTAACTAAGTACAACAATGATCAAATCAATTTTAAAATTCTGGGCCATTTTCAATGGACTTGTTTTCATAACAAGTACCTCATGCTATTCCCAAGGTTCTCTATACTTAAATGATGAGATTGATAACTTACTTTACGAGTAAGGAGGCTTAAAATGTACTGGCCTTTAAGCATTGTCAATACTTTCTCTTGACAATGCAATGATCTGGAATATATATAAGGATCTGTAATTATAACTCTTAAATCTCTATGCAAGGTATATTCCCAGAGTTCCATCCACTTAGTACTTAACAACTCTTTTTTTTGTTTATCATGATGGAGGAAACCCTTTAATAACATATTTCAGAGTGATTCATAAGCATTTTTGCCTGTATATCTTGTCAACTAGGGCATACTCTAATATAACCAAGTTGCTGGCATCATTCCTAAGAGTATTGTCCGGTGGAAAGTTGACATAGGGGATCACCTTGGCTATCTTTTTAGTCACCAGCACTTTCTCACTGTTAGGCGATGGTGTTGGTAATGACCTTTTAGCATCAAAATAGATTTTCTCCACTTGCATTATGCCGAAACTCAATTAAAAATGCATCAGAGATGTCTACTTTTGCTTCTTGAAGGGCTAAAAGGTTCTTTATTCTTATGTTGCTTAAGTGAACTTTCTAATCTTGGTGCTTGGATCACTTGGCACTACTTTGCGAGGACAACAAAAGAAACATCAAAGTTCCAAAACAGCAGTTACTGCAATTTGACAAAAAATATTTATCCCTATATCTTTGATTTCTACCTGAGGTGTCTATGGTTACCCTGAAGTAGATCTCACATCACAATCAGACAAATTTTAAGATTTTTTTTTCTATTTTATGGTTATTCTATATTGTTCAGTGTAAAGTTATAAATTAGATTTTCAAAACTTCAGTATGTCTGATGTGTTCCCTTGAAGCAAATTTATGGTAATTTTCTTTGAAGGCATTCTCTCAGGCATTTCTCTGTAGTTTCTTTTAAGGGACTTTCTCAACCAAATCTCATTGGAGATTCTTATTTGTGTGAATCTTCAACTACATTGAAGTTTCTAATATTTTCTCATGATATAGGTGTTGAATTTGGTAGCTGATGCACTAACTGATTATAATGCTGGTGTACGTGCTGCAGCTTGTATATGTTTGAAAAGTGTCACTCGATCAATCAAGGTTTGTGATGTGATCATGTGATAACAATTTTGCAGTATTTTGTTTAATTTTTATTTGCAAGTATAGCTGATGCAATGCAATACAATACAGAATTTGAGTGCAGGTTATTTTATGAATGAAACTATCGTGATTCCTTTGGTTCAGCTTTTTCTTGACCCTTCAACTTCTGTCCAGGTAATCAAGCTGCTAAAGTGGCATTGTAATTGATAGGTAATATCTGTGTTGTATGGTCTAAAACCAAAAGGGATAGAAGCTGTAAAAATTACATGTCAACTTTTCAGTTGTCATCAGATTTCAAGCAAATTTTGTTTTCCTAATTTATTTCCTATTATCTATGGATCGGACACTCTGAATTGACTAAAGACAGCTAAAAATAAAACATATCATTGAAAAATAAAATGTGGTAGGTCAAGCTAATTATCAAAAAGGCTTTTGGTTTTAATCTAATTTCATAAAATAAATGGATTATTATTCTGTACACTGTCAGTGGAGTTTTTTTAACTCCACAAGCAGGGTTTAGAATTCCCCATGTGTCCTTGTATAATATTAAAAAGATAGAAATTAATCAAAATTAACCCTTGTCACTCATTTAACAGTGCTTGTGGAGTTAAAAAAACTCCACTGACAGTGTACCAAATAATTTCTCAAAATATATTGTCATTTAGTTGAATTTATTCCATTTAATTTTTCTTTCTTTCTTTTTTAGTTTGGTTTTGTCTGGTTGAGTGAGCTGTTTTGACCTTCTGTATTAATGAGCATGGCCTTTATAGGTGGCAGCAGAAATCAGAAAGACCTGATACTTTTCCTTTGCTAGATGTTGTATGGGTTGTGTTCTCTTTTTCATTCCTTTTTAATACAAAATTATCTAGATGCAATTTGGTACCACCACAAGTCAATATTATGATGGTATTGTAAAGTTTGGAAGCTGCAATCTTTTGACCTGAAAGACTGCTTCAACCTCTGCTAAATACCTGTATTCAGTTTTTATATCAACTAAAGATTAATCATTAAGAACAACATCATGGAGATTAACTTTATACTAATTGTCCAACAATTATGTTGTCTGATATCACAAGCTAATCCATCTTGTTCCACTGGATCTCAAAAACTTATGAATCGGGTGGATGTTAACACCGTCATTAAATCTTTTTTGTTTCCAGGTTGCTGCACTTGGTGCCACTAGCAACATAGTGGTTGATTTTACAACACGTAAATCTATTTTTGTACAATGTGGAGGGATGAAACAGCTGGTTCAGTTAGCAAAGTCCATGGAATCCTCTGTCAGGTCAAATGCTTTGTGGGCTTTGAAGAATTTTGTATTCCAAGCAGACAATAGGTTGAAAGAAGGTGTTTTCTCAGAGCTCACTGCATCATTGTTATCAAGCCTTATCCGTGGTAATAAGATTTACGATTTTTCATGATGTTTTTTTGCTTATGTGCTGACATAAGATCAAATCAAGTTGTTGCTTAATACTCATGTACCTTGCAGATCCAGAGCCTTCGGTACAAGAGCAAGCTTTGGCCCTTGTTCGTAATCTAGTTGATGGATGTATAAACTTAATTGAGTTCGTGTTTGCTGAAGATGGCCTCATATTAGGGGCCATTGGAAGACAATTACAGTGTGCTTCAAAAGCTGAGATAGGGATACAGGTTTGGATTCTGGGAAAATAATGAGTTAGATTGCAGTTACTATTTAACATTCTATATTTTAATTGTTTAAAATTTAAAATTGCTTTGAAGTTGGATTGAAGATCACAGCTTTACTTAAAAAAAAATCACATCTCTTCGTTCATTTTTGTCTTTGTAACCAATAAAGATTTCTCTATGTGGAACCTTAGATATCAGCAGTAGCACACATCTAATTATGCCCTTTTTATTTGATAATTCCACTTTTATTCTATATTGAAGCAAGCATTTTGTTTTTTTAAATATAACTGTAACTACTTTTTGCACAAAAAATTGAACGAACCATCTACCTTTGAAATGAAGATCTCATGATTAATTATTTTGCATCCTTAACCAGGACAAAGTTCTCTTAGTGTCACTAATACAACCTTTAGTTTTCCCTTTTCATCAAATTATATGTGCTATTTTGTGTTTTGCATTTCATGATTTGAGGAGAAATTTTGCAGACTTGGTAGTTGGCTAGTCGGATCTTGACAAGTTGCCTGAAGTTCTTGTGATATTATTGTACTTGTTTAGTTGATGGAAAGCTCATATTGTTATAGCATCTACAGAGAGAGTATATTGTGCATTAGCGTGTAGGAATTCACAATATGTGTTAGTTTTCATGGACTTGTTTTTCATCTATTGAAGTACTATGTGTGTGAACCTAAGATAAGCTAATTACAACTGTGATTTTTTGTGTATATATTCAAGGCAACAACCATTAAAAATTTTGGCTAGTATCTTGCAAGGATTTGATTTGGTTTCCATATATAATCATAAGGATTTAAATGTCATAGATGCATATTTTGACAACTGAAATAACAAGAGTAATATATGATAGTGCCATGATTTTATATTGCGTTACTTGTAATTTCTCTTTTTATCTTATTATGAACTCTTTGCCCTATAGGGAATGTATGCACTGTGCAATGTGGCAAGTGGGAATGAGTTTCACAGGGAAGCAGTGATGCAGCTACTCTTTACACAAATGGGTGACAAGAATCAATCTTTTGTGGTTAAGTTTTTGCAGAGTAATGATAGCCAGCTACGCACAGCAACTGTCTGGACAATAGTGAATCTTACTTGTCCATCGAGTCCTGGTGCACCTTGCAGGCTTGAAAAGCTGCGCAATGCTGGGATAGTTTCTCAAATAAAGAATATGGTTAATGATCCTTGTGTTGATGTTAAGGTCACTATCTTTTTTATCTTTCGAATCTGTTTTTTGTTCGCTTCACTTTTCTGGTTAACCTAATAAAGAATATGGCTGTACAGCTCCGTGTGAGAACTGTGCTAGGGCAATCTATGGCTTTCGGGGACAATTAAGCATGTCTGTGTTCATTCATTACTCGGAATACAAAAGGCAAGAGATTTTGAAGCAGTTAGTTTTTCAGTCTTCTTTACCGCTTTTCTTCTGTAAGATATTTTCAAGGCTTTCTCCAGTGGCTTGTAAAAAAATGGTGAGTTTTGGTTGATTTTTAATTGCTTTGATTGAAAATGGTCATTGAAGTGGGCCTAGCAATTTCGCCATCATAAAACATTACCCTATCAAACTGACAAAGTTCTCATTTGGAGGAAATCATTCAATTATGGCTAAAACTTCCTCTTTGCAATGCATGTGCGTTGCAGGCACGACACATTGATTTCGGCTACTGCTTTTTACTCAGTTGAAGCAGTGTGGGAACTTTTATCGGTCAGTTTTATGTTAAAAAGATTGCATCTTAGTGATACATACATTTTGGGTTGATGTTTCTGTATGTATCAGTTGAGCATTTTGTACATGTAATAGTGTACCATTAGAAGTTGTAGATATATTTCCTGTCAAATTAGTGTATCACTTTCATGAAGAAAGCTTTGGTTGTTTTCTCATTCATCTGCTGCAAAAGTATATGCCCCTTAGTTATGAATGCTGCCATTTGACTAAACTGTTACACGCTTTTGAAATTTGAAGTCTCTTGTTTATTTTTTTGGGGGATAATTCAAGTTTTTTGTGATTTTCATGCATCTTTATTGAGTTATCAAGTGAGTTGAATTTGTATCTTCTAATGTAAATCGAGTTTATTCTATTATTATTTTAATTAATATTAAAAATTCAATTTAAATTTGAATTCAACCATAATTAATTAACATGAGAATTGGGCTTATATTTTATAAAGTGAATGAGTTTAATTTTTATTTTTATTTATCTTGAATATAGTTCGAGCTAAAAATAAGTTTTAATCCAATTGGAGTGGGGTTTCTAGCCAAAAAAATTTAATTTGGACGGTTGTTTTCTATACATCAATGATTAAAGTGAAGACGAAAAATTCATCTGTAATAATAATTGTTAGTATAATTATTTAATTAATTAAATTTAGTTATACTTGGTTTTATCTTTTAATGTTTATAAGAAAAAAAAAAACAAGTAGTATGAATTGCAGGGAAAAACCTCAACGCAGTTTTAGCGTTGAAGTAGATAATAATTCACTTCGTTGTATTCCACTTTAACCATTGACATAAAGAAAACAACCGTCCAATGATGCATTGTCCTGCTCGTCAAAGTAGTCGGAATTTAGGAACTTGACGCAACTAGATTCAAGACAAATTTGGAAAACAAGCTTGAGGCAACTTCATCCGGATTGAAAACCAGTTTCAAGTGGATCTTTTGTGCAGCTATGCTCCACTGTGGGGACAAAAGCAAGCTTGGGCCAATCATCCCCTTTGTTTTTCTGCAACCGTTGCCTCAGCAGTCCCACCCAGTGATAAAGAGCTCTTCGAGTATTTAGAATAGCTAAGCCGCAAAGACACATATTTGTATGAGGTTGAAGCATGCTCTTTCTGTCTCATATCTAGCCATTGACAACTGTATATTAGAGTGTGTTGCTGTGGGAATTTTTCACTGTGACAGCTATATGAGCTAATATCGATGGTTTTCTATGCATGCCAGTTGGCTCGGCTTTTCG
Source organism: Gossypium hirsutum (assembly GCF_007990345.1). NCBI lineage: Eukaryota > Viridiplantae > Streptophyta > Magnoliopsida > Malvales > Malvaceae > Gossypium > Gossypium hirsutum. The sequence goes on along the minus strand of NC_053445.1, from coordinate 40,450,388 downwards.
GGCTTATGGCTGGCTTCCTTTTTGAAGGTTTTGTTTGGTGGCCCGATGGCTCTTATGGTAGGAAGATGGTTCCGACTTAGTTGGGAGCTCCGTTTTCTATATGTTTTATGGTGTTTGAGACAGGTTCTTACCTTATTTAAACTTTTCTAATTTATCTCTTAACATAATTGGAATTTATCAAAAATAAAACCCAATTCTTAACCAATAATCACCTTTTTTTTGGATTTGTATTTAGCCATTTGTAGCTTAAAAGGCAAACCAAGATGCTACTAAGGCTTACCAAAACTCTTTGTTTAAATAAGTTGATTTGTTTAATGTTGATTTATGTAATTGACAAACCAACTAATACAACTAACCAATTTAATATAATATATATAATTGGCTTTTTTATTAAAGGAAATATAAATTGAAAACATAATAATAAATTAGAAGATGAAAGATGATCATACGTTTTTCATTAAACAACTTAAGTTGTTTTGGTTATGTAAATTTCCACTTAATTATTAGTGTGAGGTTAAGCTTTAATGCGTGTATTAATGTTACTTTTTTAAGGATTTATTTATTCCATTTATATTTTGGTATGTAAAATAATTACTAATAAATGAATCTCGTGGATACAATGATACTCAATGATTGTTTACGTTTTGTAATGACGAAAATAGTTCATTGAGCAAAAATATCAATTTTTATAAACAAATCCTACAATAATTTTTTATTGAACAATATAAAAATAATAGAAAATGGAGCAGAATGAAAAATAAAATAAAAGTTTCGATGTTTTGGTGTACTAAATAAATGAATTTTAACTCCCATGTAAAGGAGTTCTCATAATGAATGGTCACATATTTTAACAATAAACATAATTTTTCAATAGATATCTACTTAAATAATTATGACCATTTGTTATTAATTAAATGACATAACTTTTGGTAACAAGAGATATTACTCATTACTATGAATTGTGACAACTCTTGATTAATAACCAAATGACATAACTTTTGGACTATTTGTAACTTTTTAATTATAACTATTTTGAAAATGTTCTAACCATCTCTCCCATTTGTATAAATGAATGTGTCTTACGATTGAACATTCACTTAGTGAAAACATATTAAAGTTAATTGAAATTGCATGGGAGACTATACTTTGAATAAGCTATTCCATTTGATTAACTAAACTTATCTCACACAACGATTTCAACATCAATCAATATACAGTATCCAAAGACACCATTATGTCACATGCCTATAACCTCTTTTCATGAATGCGGCTAGAGCCAAGCCATTGAGCTTTTAAAAGTGGTCACACTTCACACTCATATAGGTAGATCTCATCAAAGAGTGTTCCTATAATTATAACACTCTTAACATATTTATGTTATGAGTTTATTAAGAGTATATTACTCATCATTCCTTATCATTATGGGTACCTAGTACCTTTTTATCCTTGGATGATATATTATATATTATATATTATTTTATAGTGCTAGTAGTCACATATTGATGATGTAGTTTGTCTCATTGAACTCAAGAGTTAACGTTATACCTAGCGTTGAGTCGAGTTTTCATCATGAGTGACTCAAATATTATGAACTTGTACCTCATCCCCAAATTTCCAACACAGCTATACTAATTTTCTATATCACACAGTGAAATTTTATATTTATTTACATCTTGAAAGTTTACAAGACCAACATCCTCACCATGTTTAATTATTCATTCTTTCACAAAATAATGCTATCAAGAATATCTTTTGTATGATTATCAATTCACAGTAATCACATTATTATTGTGTCTTTTTCACCAAGTTGTTGTGAAGAGGCCTCAAATCCCTTGGTGAAATAAAATAATATATTTGTTATTTTTCATATTTATTTTCATAGTCAATAGATGACTGTTAAAACTTATCATGTATGCATACTCAAATAACATTATTTTTTCTCAACAAATCATACACGTATAAGGGTTTTTTTCCATATATTTTAGGAATATAGTCATATTAGATAATCATTAACTGTCTAATCATTTGGCTATTACATCTTACATTTTTACATCCTTTATCATGAACATTATTAATCATTCTCTGGGTAGGATCAAAATCATGTTCATCACCTAAATGGGTTGAATACCTTTCCCATTGATATTTCCATGCTCATGAGAACTATCGCTTCGTGCCTTCCAAAGCAAATTTCAAAATTTATTACATCTCATAACTTTATAGAACTATGAGATTATAGATAATATTCAAGCCATATAAAAAAAACCATGTGTACCATCATAAATATGCACAGCATGATCTCGATTTCAAATATATGATTATCACATTATATATTATACCAGAACAATAATATTATTATATAAGCTAATATTTTTCACTATTCTAGTTTAAGTAGAAAAATTAACCATGCAAATTGTACGTGACTTATTTCATTTCTAGTCAAAACCATTTTTAGTCCAACCTTTATAACATATATTAAAAAATATGCAATCATATACAAAACTCATTTAGCTTATGGTTATTTAAAAAAACAACAACCAAGATTGTTCATATTATATATTCATCTACAAACTTTCATTTTTAGCAAAGAATACACTTAAAATAATGTCTCATCGATAACATCCAAATGCTTACTAATATCATGATTTGAATAAAAAATTTCACATCTAAAGTTAGATATATATATCATGAAAAAGAAATAATACTTTTGTACTAAAAGTTTCACTCAGAAATTGGATAGAATGAATTAGATTTTAATTCTTCAACCTTATTGTTTATTTGAAAGGCATCAATAGGTGCCAAAGTGATTACTTTTCAAGTTGCTTGTTGAGTCACTTGTAATTTTTCAGTTATAACTATTGAAACATTATAAATATTTTGAAAATATTCCAGCACGAATTTTTTGTTATTATTAATGAAAATTTGGTTAAGCCAAATTTTGGCTTTTTTTTATTATATATTTCTTAAGGTATTTACCAGCACAAACCCTTCGCATTCTTAGGCCCATTCAACCTACCAATCGCACACAACATGCCTTTGCAGAATTGATTGAATGAATAGGTTTTAATGGCATTAGGCTATCACAGACAGCCATTTGAAATGGTGGACACTATTTATAATTTATAAGCAAGCAATTCATAATATACAGTTTACAATAAAGCTTATACTTAGTTGGTGGAAAACCAAATATACATAACATTCATTGGGACCAAACCAAACAAGGTGATTCTAAAGCTAAGTAATAAGAGAAGAAAAATTGGAAATGCAATCAATCCCTGAGGGCTCACCCAATCGTATCAGTGTTTGAATCATCTGAGGGCCAAACCACAGTTTCCATGAGCCGTTCCCGCATCAATTCCAGGTTCTCATCCGAAATCTCTTTGTATATTTGAGCATGATCACATTTCTAGTAATTACAACATTCTTTTAATTATTGTTTATCCAAACATAACATAATATTTAGTTTATTCTTTGAATTTTTCTAAAAATATTTAGTTGGTGATTGAATTTTTTTTATTTAGTACTTAAAATTTTGTCATCAAGGTTAGTAATTTCACATTAACATTATTAGTTTGTATTAACATGACATTGAAAGCCAATATGATGGAGATACGTGACAGTCTCTTAGCATATCACATTGCAAACACAAATTTAAAAAAAATGAAGAAAAAAACTTTAAAAATATATAAGTTAATAATTTTTTTTTCACATCAAGAATGAACCTAGATAAATAGTTGTCCAAATACATTTGAATTGGACACTCATCCATATTCCTTCCAAATGTATTTTTAATAAGTTTATTTGTTTTTTATTTTTTATAAAACATCAAGTTATTTGTATTATTATGAAATAAAAAAGTATATGAAAATTTAAATTTTAAAATATATAAATTAATAAAGAAATAAAAAAATTACATCAATAATGAATCTAGACAGATGATTATCTAAATTCGAGTGCATCGAGACAGTGATTTGTCCAGATTCATTATAGATGTGCTTTTTAGTTCTTTTATATATTTATTTATGTTTATAAATATTTTGTTAATTTATATATCATATATTATAAATTCTTATATGTTTTTCAAAATATTAAAGGCTTTTATATATTTTATATATTTATATATATTTAAAATAATAATAACCTAAAAATTGATATTTTATTAAAAAAATAAAAATATATAAATTTACTAAAAAATACATTTAGAATAAATCTAGACAAATGGGTGTCCAGATATAGGTGTATCTAGACAACCATATGTCCAATTCATTTTTATATAAAAAATATATTTTTATTAATTTATATATTTTTAAAGATTTTTTTTAAAATTTATGCCTATAATGTGGTATATCAATAGGCTGCCACATGTCACAATTGAGTTGACTATCAGTTGCACATCAGCAAAGTTTAACGGTGTTGTTAGGGAGGAGATACCAACCTTAATGACGGAATATAAGTTCAAATACCGATTAAGTTAAAAAAATTTAAATACCACTAAAATACTTTGAAACATATTAACTCTTTTCATTACCTTAATCCATTTCCCATATAGATGAAGTCGTGTTATCATCACTCTTTCAGCAAGCTCTTGATTCTCCTGTCGATGTCAAATACAAAAGTACCATATGAAGTTAGCTAGTTAAATATTATATGTGATTATAGTGTTATATATTGATTGACCTGAATTCTAATTTATCTAGTTTAACTCTATTGGTTGGTTAAAGATTAAAGTTATATAAAACAAATATTTTCCTATGATATGGGGCTTATAAAATAAGCCTTAACCTTCAAGAGATATAGTACATATGGGATCTTTAAGTGGGAGATGGGTGAAGAAGAGTTTGGTATGAAACTAGGTTTGGGTCTATGTTTATGATGATTTTTGTCTCTCATATGTGGATGTTGGATCTTATCGTGCAAAAGAGTGAAGAAATCATTGAACTACATAAAGAAGAAATGGAACTTTAAACTACCTTCCCAAGGATACGTAAGAAACTCTTGCCATCAGTAGGCTGATTTGCTGCGACATACCTGTCAAAATGAAGATGGAAGAGAAATAACAAGACAGCTTCTGTCTCCAAGATGCTAAGTACAAGGTTTCAAAAGCATTGACTCCACTTATTGTAAAATAAACATCATCATTTTGCCAGAAGCTGCTATTTAGAAACTTATAGCACATTTTGGCCACAATCACAGCAAGCCACGGTGTAGCTTTTATACAGACCGAGATAAACCAGATGCGTTACTTACTGATAAAACCAAGTATATTTTGGTGGGTTCATTTCATAGAGCTGAGTAAGAACAGTCCTCACTGCTTTGTATGTGAAGTAATTTACTAATTGCTGCAACCACAAAACATTTGTTAAAATCAACTTATATATTGTAGGCAATAAAGAAAACAACGAGAATAATCAAACAGATTAAGTTAAGATCAAAATTGGAAGTGCAAATGAATATTTGCGTAGGTGGAAGAAGAAATAAGAAAGTCATCCTTTAAGGTGAGAAAAGTTTGAGTGAATACTTCTCAAAATTCTTATTAACAACTGAATAATTTACAATGAACAAAGAGGTCTCTATTTATAGTTAGCCTCCCTAAAATCAACTGTGTTTTTTTTAACAAATCTCATATCATATCTGTTCTTTTTTACATAATATTTAAAATTACCTATAGTCCCTCCCTAACCCATAAATAGGAAGATAATACGCTTCACCGCACTTCATATTTATTATGATTGCATATACATAATTTATTTCAAATTATTTAAAATAGAAAAGCTTTTATAAGATCACTAAAGATGAATTATAATAAGTTGTAATGTTGTAATATATAGAAGTATGTGACTTAAGCTACGTACAACCGTCGTAACTAACATTAACAATTCACTATAATATATTAATTATGATCAATATTATATTTTGTCATTTGCACTCAAAGTTTGTGCTATTAAATTTATGTTTTATCGTATTAGATAAAGTAGAAGTATATAAGATTATAGCTCAAATTATGTGCTAAATTAAGTGCCTTAAATTAAGGTGATTGATAATCTTAATTAAATTATCCATTAGAATTAGATAAAAGAAAATTTCCTCAATTGTTAAGGTTTTATGAAACAGAAGAATGCTAAAAAAAAATCAATTTATTGAGATATTTTCTTTTGACGATTACATTAACCAAAGTTTAATTCTGCTTTAGATAATTTATTATTGTGAAAACCATTGATATTATTTATGTAATAATAAGGACTAATTTGCATAATTTCAAAATATTAGACTTAATCTAATGTAGTCCAATTTTATAAATTGATGATGAATGTAAAGAGGAATAGAAATTGAAAACATCTCACCGTTTTAACATCCCCGAAAGTTTCTTCATACTGCCCTCCTAATTCATTCACAACCACAAGTGTGCGGGCCTTCCTTGAACTCTTCTTATTCACAACTCCAGGAATCATCTTGGAAGACAACCTCCAATCATGGCATGAATCTACAAATGAGCTGCCTAATTCCAACCACCCTGCCCTTCCCACCCCTTGTTTCCTCTTCATTTGCGAAACCAATTCCCCTCCAGTTTTCAAGTTCATGCTGGTGGAGCACAAACATGGACCAGTGTGAGAGTCCACCACCGATAAAGCCCCCACCATCTTTCTTCCTCAACTCACAACCTGATCAGGGCTTAGCTTTGCTTTTTTCCTCAAGATTGAAGTCAAAGATTCGTGGTCAAGTAAGCACAGATTTGGGGGAAACCAAAAAGAAAAAACAAAAATGCAAAAGGGGAACGTGTGATGAATGTGGCGTGCATTTAAAGGGAAGGTGAATCTTAACCAGACAGTTTTTTGAGGTCCAAAATTCTCTCAATCATCCAAAAGGTTAATTACAAATTTGGTGAAGAGTCAATTTGAATGCGCGTTCAAATTGAAAATAGCGGTGAAATTTGTTAGGATTACTTTCTTTATTTGTCCCTCCAACTTTATAAAAAATCATTTTAACTCTCTATTTAATTTTTCATTTTTTTAGTCTTTAAACTTACGTTGTTTATTAAATCACTTCAAAATAGATAAAAAAAAAGATAACGCCTTTTAACTTGACTGACGTAATATATACATGAATGCCATGTTAGCAATTAATTAATTTTTTAAATTTAAAAAATTCAGAAAATAAAAAATAAAAAGTTGTGATTTTGGATTCCTATAGAAAATTTTGAATGATAAATGTTGGGTTAAACTATAATAGCATTACTAATGGTAAGACTAAATTATGATAAATTAAAGGGTTAATATATTATTGATACATGAGTTTGTCTTTTAAGTTTAATTTGATGTTTGAATTTTTTGTTTTAATTAGGTACTTAAATTTGACTTCAATGTTTAAACTGATACCTAAGTTTTTTTCCTATTAATTAAGCACTTGAATTTAGCTTTAATGTTCATTTTGGAATTAGAGTATTTTTTTTGTCTTAATTAAATATATATATTACTAGAGGACCAGGGGCGAAACTAGGGGGTTGGGAAGGGCCCCGACCCCCTAAAATGGAAATTTTTCATTAGTCCCTTTAAAATTTTTAAAATTTTAAATTAATAAAGGTAAAATTACACTTTGGCCCCCCTAAAAATATAAAAATTTGATTTAATCCTTTAAAAAGTATAAAGATATAGACTATTAACATGGTGAAATTGTATTTTTATTATCGGAAAAATTACAATTTAATTTCGGCCCTCCTAAAAAGATTTTCTAGTTTTGACCCTATAAAAGACATGTGTCAAATATTCATTGGATTATATGATATCGCTTGATTTAGATATCAAATAAAGTATTGAATCCAACCTTAAATACTAAATTAAAAAAATGAAATGGTATATTTTACCAAAATTAAAATAGAAAGACGAAAATCATAAATTAGGAAAGCTTCCCAAAAATGTTTGGTGGGTGAGGGGGTTTGCAACTTGGGTGAATCTTGTTGGGATTTAATGAATCTTGGTCTCTAAGTCTAAACGTGTCAAATTCATTATGCTTCATTCAACTAAAAGGGTTGTTTTTCCAATCTTCAAAGTTTCAGTTTAAAAAGGGATTTGAACGTGGTTAGAGGTGGCAAAGTCGATATTAGTTTGAAAAACTTGTTCAATATTTTGATGATTTTATTTTATTTTTTAAATCATGAGCCCAACCTCAAATTAAATTTTACTAGTTATACATCACAAAATAATTAAATGAAAGTGTGTAATTACTAGATAATAATTATATTTTCTTGTAATTAAAAGAATTATTGTTAATTTCAAATCTAAATATTGCATATTTAAGATTGTTGATACTAGGTGTCAGCAAGTGGAAGACAATGAAGAGATGATGGTGGTGACAAAGAGGTAGGTTCACCTGTGACAGTTGGAGAGTTTGAGTATTTAAAGAAGAAGAGTAGAAAATAAGGGGAAGGAGATGAGGAAAATGAGGGAAAGGTTGTGTGCTGCTATAAGTCTAGGGTTGTTGAGAAGAAGGGAAAATCCCTTCTATATATGTTATGCCTTGGGGTATTTATAGGTGGGAAGTTTCTTGTCCAATTATGCCACGCCATCGACAATCTTGGGATTAGGTTTTTTGTTGTGTATGGCTTTAGCACTCCCTTTGCTAAGATGGTATGAGATTGTTTGGCCTTAGTGATCTCTAGGTGGTACCTTTTTGAAGAAGGCGCACCCAATAATAGTGGATGGCCTAACGGGAAGGCCCGTTGTCAACGGGTGGCTAAGGATTGGATGATCTTCTCGTGGGTGATATAAAGCATATAGGTGGTTGGTTCTCAAGTAACCATTTGGGTGGGATAAGGCGAGGGCCATCAATAGGCGTCTCTCCAATCACTTCTCATGTCACCACGTGTCTAAGTCGAGGTAAGGGTATAACAAAGACTACTTCAATTCATAATCTCTTAAAATCAATAATAATATTAATGTCAATTGAATTAATACTCAATCTACAAACAAAGGCTAAGTTGAATTAGTTGATACTTGGATTAGACAAGGCAAAGATGACAGTGATATACGTAGTTCACCTTGCTTAAGGTAAGGCAGAGAGCCACTGTGTATGATGGTCAAAGAACGATGGTTATGGATTGATCAGAGATGGGAGAGAAGAGGCTGTGTGTGTGTGTGTGATCCCCTTTCACGGATGAGGCTAAGGGCTTATATACCCTAAGCCATGATCTCAAGGAGCCACGTGTCATCTTTCTATTGGTGGTCTCAAAGCAAGTTGGCCAAATGGTCTATCACCATGGATCTAGGTAGGATGACAATTGAACATGTTGTCAATCACTTTAGATGAGACGTGGTAGTTGGCGTCAAAACTGATGGTTAATATGTGGGACCCACATACTTGTGTAGTCGAAGAGTGGTTGCGATGGGTTGTTCTCTAGGAGTTTTTTGAATAGTAGTTTCAGGGAGTGGATGCTCGAAGGGCATATCCGAGGGGTAGAGGTATAGTAGAATTCAAAACCATTCATTTTTATATAATGCCTAGATTACCCGTAAACCCTCTCAATTTCTAAATAGAAGGATGTTACATGCTTAAATGCATTTGAATTTATATCTTCCAAGTTGTTGCAACAATAACGATGACAATTGGACAAGACTTTAAAGGATCGTTAATTTTTTCTTGTTAGATGTTAGTTTAAATATATGTTAAGTTGTAATTAGACCAAGTGAATTCTGTAGGAAAAATAGAGATGAACATATCAAAAGTTTTTTCGCGCTATTCGAAAACTTCCTAGATCTACAGAGGCCTTACCCAAAGAGTTAATCCACTATAATCAACAAGAACAAGGTGTGATTTAAGTTCAACTCACTCATTAAATTGTAACCTCACTCGTATACTTAGAACTAGATCACTCCACCTCTAAGACTTTCCGAATGAAAGCTTAGTTACCCACTAATAGAATGATTTGAATACATTACCTCACTCGTATACTTAGAACTAGATTATTCCACCTCTAAGACTTTCCGAATGAAAGCTTAGTTACCCACTAATAGAACGATTTGAATGCATTACAAATAGGAGTGAGCAAAACTCGATTCGACTCGAAAAAATCGAAAAAAAATTCAAATTTCGAGTTAAATGAATCGATTTATTCGAATCAACTCAAATTTTTTTTCAAATTTTGAGTTCGAATCGAGTTGAGTTTTCGAATTCGAATAACTCGAATAATTCGAATATCAAACTATAATATTTTACATTTTTACCCCAAACTCCCAAACCTTTTTACTTTCCCTCAAAACTTTTACTCCTTCCCACTTTCCCCCAAAAACTTTTACTCCCCTCTCATCCCAAACCCCCAATCTACCCAAAATCCATTTCTCACCAAAATTTTACTCTCCCATTTACTTTTTCTCAAAATTTTACTCCCAAAAGCACTCACAACCTTTTATTTTCCCCCAAAATTTTTACTCCCTCCCACTTTTCCCCTAAAACTTTTATTCCCTTCCCATCCCACCTCCCATCTACCCCAAACCCTCCCCCATCCAATTTTTTTTTTAATATTTTCCCTCCAAAATTTTACTCCCCCTATTTACTTTCCCTCAAACTTCTATTCCCCAAAACTTTTTATTTTCTCCCAAAACTTTTACTTCTCACCCTTTACTCTCAAATAAAAAATCAAAATTATCCAAAAAAAAATCACTAAACATAAATAGTAATAAATTTATTTATATCTGTTATTTATATTATTAAATTAAGTTTCACATTTTATATTATTTATATTATTGAATTTTTTAGTCATATTGAATATTTCTATTAAAATTGAATTATTAATTATGCCATAAAATATTCGTGTTAAAGTTTTATATTGGTATCAATTTCACATTTTATTTTTAAAATAACTTTTATTAAAAAATCATATTTTTACATTTAATATATTTTTTAATTCTAAAATACATAGTGACAAGAATATGAAAATAATTGAAACAACTAAGCAAGCAAAGAAGCTAACCAATATATAGAAAATTAATAAATAAATTATGAGGTGATGAAAGTTAATAAAAAATTTGATTAAGGTGGACAAATTTTATTACGATGGGTGACAATGGTTACAAGGACCCAAAATTATTTTTAAAATTTAACTCGAACAAATATATTCGATTCGATTCGAATTTTATCTCACTTTATTCGATTCGAGAAAACTTCAAATAAAGTTAGGATGATAAAATGAGATTCGAAAACTCGATTAACTCGAAAATTTTTGATTTGATTCGATCGAATACTCACGCCTAATTACAAAATCACTCACTAATATTCTAAATCTGTGACACCCACACCCGACCCGGTCGCTAGGCTCAAACGTGTGACATCACATTACGTTGCCAAAGCAACTCATATCAAGCATACTCAATACATCATGTGATTAAATCACATAAAAACATATTAACATGATCTAATTATTTAAGGTTTAAATGAGCTCTTCTATAATATTAAAATTCGAATCCAAACTCTTTTAGTCAAATTTTAACATGATGTCTTGACATAGGGAACTCCATGTCTCGAGATAAACCTCATTTTTAAATTGATAATTTTACTTCAATAGTAACATGTCTCGAGACAATGAAGTTCATGCATCTACACAAAACATATCAATGGGCGATTCATTGAGGACAAGTTGAAAAGATAAGAAACTAAGCATCGATCATAACATATAAGATGAGAAAACCATTCCTAAACTAAATTACTTACATTGTGTTTGGTTCAATGTAATAGCAATGCTATTATGGGATGGTTCAATATTAAACAGTAGAACATATTTTGGTTCAACGAATGCTTAAAACGTTGAATGAATCATTTTGAAAAATTGCTGAATGGCCATTCAGAGGAAGAGATGTTGAATTGCTATTCGGTGAAACCATGAATAGATTAAAAAAATTATTCCCAACGCACCTTTCAAGAAATAATGAATTTACAAGCTGAATCACTTTTCTTTCACCATTTTTGGAGAAGTTTTAGTTTCACTCTACATCTTTCTACTTCAACTTATTTCGTTGAACCAAATTGAAGGGGAAAACAATTGCAGACATCAAGGTTGCTTTTTGGTTGTAGAAAGTTGGAGCTTCAAATCTTGATAGACAAAAAGCAAATCTCTTAAAGATTGGAAAACATGTTTAAATCTTTGATAAGTTTGATTTGGGTTTTTGAAAATTTTTGATATTGCTATGAGAGAGGGGAGTGGGGTTGAGAGACAAAGTAAATTGAAGAGAAGAAATGGGTATGGATTTACCCATTGAACGATTATTTTATACCTTATATAAATGTTTTATATATTATATTTTTTAAATATATATTATGATTTTTATTAATTTATATTTTAATAATTATTATATTAAGAATGTTATTAAATTATATATTATTTTTATAAAATTGTATTTAATAATAATTATGTTAAAATATGATTATTTATTTATTAATATTTTTATTAAATTAGATTTAATAATAATCTTATTAAAATTTAATAAAAATAAAAATAATCATCTATCTAACAAAATTCTGCTAAGGGTACTCTGGTCATTTAAGTTTTTTTCCTTATGCTATTACAACATTTATTTCATTCAACCAAACACAAGAATACTATTACAGCTCTATTTAATTCCATTGAACCAAACAATTGAATTACTGATTACAACTCTATTCTATTACATCTCTATTCCATTAAAGCCCCATTCCATTCACTCCAACCAACGTGGTGTTAGATGAGTAGTTTTCCCACTATTTTGTTGTCTTTTCATTATTATATTGCTACTATTTTGTTATTATTGTTTGGATATACTCTTGTTTTATTGTTAATTTTGCTACTATTTTAGAGGCATTTTCTTGTTAAGTTGCATCTATCTTAGTGTTATTTAAGTATAAAGACTTTTTATAATTTATTTTCAGTTTGTTGGAAAACATTTATTTTAATGTTTTTAGTGTTTTTTATTTTTATATAAAAAATAAAATTATATGGGCTGGGCCCAGGTTTAGCATATATAATTCAAGCCGGATTTGGACAAAAATTTAGGCTTATTTTATGGGCTAGGCCAAGCCTAGAGTTTTATTAGGGCCCGGCTTGAACCTGACATGGCTCGGCCCATGGACAAGTTTAATGAACACGTCATAAAAATCAATTTAGATAGCACAAACCGAAATAGCTACACCTCTATAATATTCTCCTTCCCCTTAGCCTTAAATGACCTAGCCATGTCCTTGGCTTCAAATTCATAACCAAACAAAGAAATTAAGTTAGTATATCAATAATTGATACTGTAAACACTTAAAACTAGCAATGATATGCAATTTGATAAGGTAAAAACTCCACTTCCTAAAACCACCTTGAGAATACTTACTCGATTTTAACTCTGAACTCTTGAAACGTACAATCTAATGCTTCCTATATTGATTTCTATCTCTAACATTATCTTCTCTTACTCCAAAAACTCTAGGAAACTAGTTAAAACTTATTTTCTCTAACTCCGACAATAGCATCTAACATAAAAAATCTTCGAAGTCAAATTAAACTTGAAATTTACTATTTCCTTGATTCTAAACTTAAAATCATTAAGAAATTAACTCAAAATCATAAAAAAAAAAAGCGCCCCCTCTCTCAAAAATGGAAGAAAATAAATTTTTTTCTAAAAATCAATATATAAAGTTTGGAAATCATCTTTACATTGTTAAAATCAAAGGTTTTTTTTTTTTTTAATCAAGAAAGCTTAAACAACCCAATTCCTCACTTCAAGAATGGCTTACATGAAAATGAGAGAGAAGGGAAGAAAATGAAAAATCATGTATTTTTGTAATTAAATTTAAATTTAAAAAATTATTATCTAAATTAAATATTGGTCAAATCAAGTCAACACAAAAAGAAAAATTATTTATTCAAATTTGACTCGAGCAGAATTTGAACTCATAGATAAATCTAATGCTTCTTCAGCTTTCTAATGTTAATATCCCTAAAAAAGTGATTTGAAGATATTGGAGACATCGCTTAAAAATAGAATATAATTGGAGAAATATAGATTAGGTACATTTTACGGTAATCGGTTGGAACTAGACTACAAGCCTCACTACGTTCCACATAAATAAGTTGTAAAAGAACTTAAAAAAAGAATAAGGAAAAAAGAAATCGTCAATCAAGAAGAAGAAGAGCAAATTGAAGTGGGCCGTTAATTTAACCAGTAGCCCAAACCCTGAGAAGAAGTCCACAAGGATTACCTCCTCAATCGTCACCTTTCCCTTCCCTTCCCTAAAATACACATACAAATTTCGCACAAAAATGAAATATTGAAATCTCGGACTTGTTTCAAGCGCCTCTTCTTTCCCCATTTTCCTTCCCATCATTCTTTTTTCTTATAATTGGACAAAGCATTGTCACACTCTTCTTCCTTCCCCCTTTCACGTTTCCTTAATTAACGGAATTTTGCAACATGTTCTACAGAGGGTAACTTCACTTCTCTCTCTTTTAATCCATGTATTTGATTTTATTTTCTGGGTTTCGTTCTTTACGTCTGTTCTCCAAGATTTTTTTATTATTCGGGATTGATGAATTTTGCAGTTGCGTTTTTATTTTCATTTTCTTGGTTTTCTCTGTGATTGTTATTTAGGGCTTATAGCTCAATTTTAGTTGCGAAGAAAGAATGAAAAGGAAAGGAGCTTATATGGTTTAAGATAAACAGTTTTCCGTTTATTCTTTTATTTGCACTCATTGAAGTTTAAACACTTATTTCGGAGACGTTAGAGAACAATTTATTGTCTACTTTTTCTGCTTATTTCTATGTAGCACCATCAGCTTGAAATCAGTTTCTCCTTTCTTTTCCTTTTCTAGCTTACTATTAATATAGGTATCTATTTTGCACTTCCATTTGCTTCTTTTGTTTTATGTTTGCATGGTACTCTGAGAGTTTTGAGTATCATGATATTTTGTGGACACTCGTAATGTTTGGAGGGTAAGCCAACCTCGACTTTAAATGTATGCCACCTTTACATCCTATTTAAACCGATCTAAGATATCACACTCACATGTGAATCTCAACAAATCTCCTAGTTGTGATCAACTCACCCGTCCAAGTAACTGTGTTAATTCTCTAAGTTACTAATGTACATATGTACCCTATGCCCACACTGAAAATATCTTGCCATATCTAGTTTATTTCCGTGCACTGCATTTTCCTATTTCTTAACTGACCATGTCTATTCCCCAACTCTAAACCGTTAGTTTCCCAGTTTCCCTAGGCTCCTATATTCCTAGTGCAGCACCTTATATTGTGTGTTATGCATGAGTCGATCCCAACTTTCCAGGTATAATTTCATGTATAGAATTCAAGCTTCTTTCTATGATAGTCTTGCCCCTGAACTTCTTTAGGTGCTTCTGGCATAATATGCAGAGCGACCTTTTGTCAATGAATCTGACTAGTGATTAAGCTTGTCAAATGAGATTTTTACCATATAATGAACTTGTAGAAGATACATGAGGATCTCAAGATAGAGGTCTGTGTTGTTTGTGGGTGTGTTTTGCACCATGCAGGGAGGTGCATTAGTAATATTGCATTAATGGGAAAGGATTGAACATAATCACTAGTTTCAGGCAGCTAGGCCATGAATACAATTTTAAAAACAACTACTTGAACATTGGGGTTTTTTTTTTACTTATTTATTTTGCATCTAGCATGCATATGTAGCAGTTATCTCCATGATCCCATGACCATCACAATGCATGCATCATATCTGACATGGACAATGATTGAAGCACCCATTCAAATTAGACGTTGCAAGTAACAGATTGATGTTTAGTGAAAAGGAAAAAAATTCAGACACCTAAAGAAAAAATAATGACTCAGTCATTGCTGAAAACCAGTAGTTTAATTGCGCATGCATGAGTGAATGTGGCAAAGTTTAATTGGTTTTGATCCTGTAATACCTTTGCGCATTTTGTTAAGTAGGTAGCCATTGGTTGGTTTGTGGAGTTGCAGTAAGTATTTTACATTTATATTAAGCATGATGAAATAATCTTTTAGAGGGCTTGGGAGATGAGGTGCATTGAGCCACCAAGTATGTGTCAGGCGAGTAGGGAAAAGGTTGGTCACTGTGAAAGAGCAAGATTGAGACTAGGTAGGTCATGAAGTGTGCAACAATGCATGTAGAATGTTGGAATCTTACCAAAAAAAAAATGAATGAGGTTCTAGTTCTGAGAGAAACATAATGAATGTGTGATAGCACGAGAGGTAGAAGCCCTTAAGGAATGATGTAGCTTTTCACCAATTGGAAGCTTCTGTATTTATTGAAATTTAATATAGGAGAGACCATTTTATTATCAAGGAGGCGTACAGCTTAATAAATGTCTTGGAAATATTAAAGTTTTGGAATTCACTTTTCTTGTGAGTTTTCTGAAGAAGTCTTTCTTTCAAGTCATTCATGTGTGTGGTTTCCTTTGGGTGTCTTAACAATTGGGATACTGGTTGAGGGTTTCATAATATTTATAATTCATCATTCATTATGTGTTAACTTCAGTCTGTTAGATATTAGTTAAAGCAAAACTCAGCTGGAGGGACAGTCTATATAGTACAGAGTATGTGGGGCTCTTATAGACACATTTAGCAATTACCTCCTTCGTGAGTGACTTTGGTTGTTAAATTTTAAAATATATAACAAGTAATCACAGTCATATGAAAAGATAAGACAATAGAATCAAATTGATGAATCATTTGCTTTTCACTAAGTAAGATTTTATATGTGGTTTATGAATTTATTTAAAATTAACATGTCATATACTTGGTTTTTTCTTTTTTTGAAGTACTGAAAACACAAGTGTCCCTTGATCCTTGCATTGCTTTCATTATCAATTACCAATGTTAAAGAATATAATCAATATGTGTTAAAGTATTGACTGGTCTCATCCGTTACTTTCATTATCTTTGGAAACTGAAGTAAATATACTGATGGTGCTGATGGGCGTGAAATGGGTGCAAAGCGTCAGCGGATAATTGATCAAGGCCCTTCATTCTATGGAAATTCTCCAGGTTCAAGCTTCATGTATACTGCCCCTCCTCCTCCTTACTCATATGTTAGCCAACCTCCACCTTTCCCTGTTGTTCGACTTCGTGGTCTTCCCTTCGATTGCACAGAGACTGATGTGGCTGAATTCTTCCATGGTCTGGACATAGTTGATCTCCTTTTTGTCCATAAAAACAGCAAGTTCACTGGTGAAGCTTTTTGTGTTTTGGGTTATCCTCTTCAGGTTGATTTTGCCCTTCAGAAGAATAGGCAAAACATGGGCAGGAGATATGTAGAGGTTTTCAGAAGCAAGAGACAGGAATATTATAAGGCAATAGCGAATGAAGTGGCTGATGCTCGTGGCGGTTCACCTCGCAGAAATGCCCCAAGGGCCAAATCTAGTGATGAAGCAAAGGAATCTGCTGAACATACAGGGATATTGAGATTGAGGGGATTGCCATTTTCTGCTGGAAAAGATGATGTAATGGAGTTCTTTAAAGATTTTGTGTTATCCGAAGATGCAGTTCATATAGTATTGAATTCAGAGGGGAGGCCAAGTGGAGAAGCATTTGTGGAGTTTACAAATGCAGAAGATTCTAAAGCTGCAATGTCCAAGGATAGGATGACACTTGGGAGTCGTTATATTGAGTTGTTCCCTTCGTTTTCTGAAGAGATGGAGGAAGCAATTTCAAGAGGACGGTGATTCTTCAGACATTGTCTTTGTTTTTATTTTCTATTCTATACCAGTTAAGATTTCTTACCATGATGTTTCTCTTTCCGGCTGGAATTTTATTTACTAGCAATAGGAAGATAATATGTGTTACCCTCTGGGAACTGGTTCTATGTTACGGGTTAAATACTGGAAGCTACAATCTTTTATTGGGCATTCACCTGATATGTCTAGTCTTTGATTGTGGCCTTTGGTTACAAGTCGAATTTTCCTTTGGACAGCCAATTAGATGATAGTTTGCTCTATGCTAGTTGTAGCATTATCTTCATTCTGTTAGGAATAACTCGTGAGATGTTGTACTCTTGTTGGGATTCTTTTGATATTTACTGGGTAAAAATAATGTATGAATAAGTTCTTTCCTATCTCATTGTTAGGAAGATTTGGTTTTTTTTTTTATGGCATCAATATTTTGTTAAAAAAGAGGCCTGATATTTTATGTTCCTTTCAAGAGGAAATGTCCCCAAATGATAAAAAAAGAAAAAAAAAAGTCACCTTTATACTAAAAATAAAGCAAGGTATATCATTTTTCCTTTTAGTCTGGGATATTTGTTGTGGGGGAGTTGAAGAACTAAATTAGGTCATAGTATTTAGTTTCTGTTTTGTTTTCTCAAGTTTTAAGCATACGATGTTACTCAATTTCATGGGATTACAAGCTTTGGTTACATTATCTACAAATCTCAAGACATTGCAAAATGTGGTGAAGCTGCATATCCCATCAAATATATATTTGTATTAACTTTGATGGCAGTGGAAATACTTGATTGAATTTGCATGTCATCAAGTATATTGAGAAACTCAAGGGTCAAGGATATGTTCAGTTGAACCATGATTACCCAAACTCTGCATTCTGCCCAGGGAGCCCTTGTGAAAAAGAAAAGCATATCAATGTTTACCAGACTTTTCAAAGGGCCCAGATTTATGCTTAATCTCATTTCAATATTTCTTCATATTACTCCCAAGGTTATTTTCTGATGACTTTTATTATTATTATTCAAATAGATATGGTATTGTCTAATAGTGCACAAGATAACTTAGAACACATGTCGGGTCGGTTCGGGAGGAAAAATAACAATGTTTGATGAGTTGATTTTGTGTCTTAAGACATCACCTGGTCGGACATTTTAATTTTATTTCCTTTCACTTGTTTTTTAGATTTAAATTTAAATTAACTTCCACAAATACCGTGCCATAATTAATAAATTTATTCGGTCTTCGGCCATGCAAAAATATGATTTTATATTTACATTTCGACCATCAACCTTTTAAAACTTAAAAATTTATCATAGAGATTTTACAAAATCATCACTCCACCATTATGTAGAGCATTGTGGTATCCTCACCCTATGTTGAGAATGTTAAGATATTCATCTTCTTCATCCTTTGAATCCTTTTATATCTGCTTGTTGATATGGTCGAACAAGATCACATCTTCTCATACGTGGTGCTTTGGCAAATTACCTGGCTTTATGTCTCGGCCTTTTATCTATGTTCAAAGCATATTTAAGTAGATTCATTTTATCTAATATCCTTGTGGAGATTTTACACCCTTACACTGTGTTTGGTTCGCCGTATTATCCAATCCATTACGCCCCGATTACGTGTGTATTACATTACGCCCCTATTCCGGCGTTTGGTTCGCTGTAATAGGTATTACGCGCGTAATCGGTTACGCCCCTAATCCCCAAATTCCCGTGTTTTCCAATCCCTTCCCTTTTCGCTGTATTAGCTATTATTTCCGGCCTCCCTCCCCATCTCCCTGTTTTACCCTCCCTCCCTACCCGACCCTCTCCTCTTCCGTGCATGAACCTCTTCCCTCACCGTTAAATTCCTTTTATATTTTAGAGCCCCCCACAAAGTAGAGTCGCCGTCCTTTCTCTTCATCTGGATTGAACAGCTACGAAAGATCTACCACTAATTTCCCTTCTTTGATCCTCTCAATCAAGTAATTCTCAAATTATTTTCCTACTGTTTTTGGGTTTTTTTAACCCTCTGTTTCATTCAGTCTTTTGTTAATTCCTTAATTTTCCATATATGATTATCAGGTGATGATAAACACTGTGAATTTAAAATTTGGGGAGATGTGAGTGTGTTGAGTGGCTGGAGAAATTATTTTGCGTAGCTGCGATCGAATTGCTGAGTCAGGGGCTACCGAGTTACTGAGTTCTTCATGGCTGATTTTCATACATCGACTCATAGAGCTAACTGGATCTTCTCGCCTCAAGAACTGGTAAATAATATGAAAGAAAAAAAGAGAAATTTCATTGTTTCTTAAATGTGAGGAAAAAACCAATTGTTTTTCTTTGCAATGTTTTTCCGTTTCCACTGTTTATATTGATTACAAGCTGCTGGTGTTAATGTTTTTTGCTTAATTTTCTTCATGGATGCTTTATTGATGTAAGAAGAGATTGAAAAGATAGAAAGTAGGAATTGCAATTAATTGAGAACTTTCTCAAGTTTAAATTAGGTTCTTTTGTGTTTTGTTTTTAATTTTTTTTTGCTGATATAGGTTGAGAAATACAAGGCTGCAAATCAAAGAGCAATACAAGCACTGGAGAAGGTATGACAGAGTCCTTTCTTTTCAGTTTTGTATGTATGTCTATATGCGCGAGCTTGAGTGTGTGTTTGCATAGTGTACCTTCGGATTATCGTTTTAGTAGATTAGATGAAATTGGTGTTGAACTCCCTTCTTTACTTCCCATTAGAAGCATTTAAATGTTGTCAGTTGCAAACCACCATTATTGAAACCATTCCTAGTGGAAATTTTCTTTCTGGTGTTCATTTTATTGAAGCTGACTTGCTGATTTATTCTGAAGTATGGGACAACACAAATGGAAGTAGACGCTGATGGTTCACTATCATACCCTGAACCTATTGCAAGAGATAATGGTAAATGAAATTTTCTTTTACTTTTTAGTTCTATTGTGAGGTGCTAGGTCATCGAGCGTACCATGTAATATTTTGATTGTTCATGTCAGCTGACAAGCATTCTCATCCAAAACCTCTTAACATTGAAGAAGAACAGTTCATGCGAGTGTTTTATGAGAACAAACTTCGAGAAGTTTGTAGTGCATTCTACTTTCCTAATAAAATTCAGGTACTTACTACCTTTTTTTTTTTTTTGGATAATGGTCATACTATAAATAAATATGAGGCCATGATCAATGTGATTCTGTTTGTGGTTCATGTTTTGCAGGCAACTGCTCTAATTTATTTCAAAAGGTTTTACCTGCAATGGTCGGTCATGGAACATCATCCAAAACATATAATGTACGAGTCTTCTACATCTCTTTCAGATACAAGCTCCAATGCCCTTTATCTCTGCATGTAATATGCTGGATGAGTCATTCTGATTTGCGCTTAAGAGTATGTTAGAAAAATGCATCATGTGCTATTTTAAAAATGTATGAAAATATCAGGTAAGCAACATACTGTTTGGAATTTGTATATTGTCCCTGACTT
Source organism: Gossypium hirsutum (assembly GCF_007990345.1). Lineage (NCBI taxonomy): Eukaryota > Viridiplantae > Streptophyta > Magnoliopsida > Malvales > Malvaceae > Gossypium > Gossypium hirsutum. Next base: position 40,429,222 of record NC_053445.1, on the reverse strand, counting down.
TGTCATTTCGTATGTGGTGGTGGAAGAAATGTTACTTTGACTGATAATCACCATTGAATACTAAACTTTCTTTAGAGAATAATGTAATTGTTAAATTGGAAAAGTTTCTTTATAACTCTAGGTTAACCTGTGTGTATGCGGCCTGTAAGATAGAAGAAAATCATGTGTCAGCAGAGGAGCTTGGTAAGGGGATTTCACAGGATCATCAAATGATTCTCAATTACGAGATGATAGTGTCTCAGGTATGGCTACTGTTCTCCTTCCTTTTTCTTTTAGTCTTGCTTTTTTCTTTTGCTTGTGCTTCTCAAAAGTACATAACTGGATTTGCAGAGTCTGGAATTTGATCTCATTGTTTATGCACCCTATCGTTCAGTTGAAGGTTTTGTCAATGACATGGAGGTGGGTTTGGTTACTGATTATCCTTTTGTTCTTCCTTCTATAGTTGTAAAATATATTTACAAGTAAATCTTAAGTTGTTATTTGGGGTAATCATTTGTTTTCCCTTGTCGTGTTATTATTATTTTTCTATGTCGTATTGCATTTAAGGTGTTATATAGTTTGTAACACGATAAATCCATGATAGATTTTGGCATGTTCGTGCATACATGTTGTGTTCCAGTAGTTGAACTTCAGTCCGTAACATAGGCTGCCTCTTGGTTTATTCTGTTTCTCAAACATTTTGCATTGCATGAATTAATAACTTGTGTGTGAAATTATGATTTACAGAAGCTTCACCTGTAGTACATGAAGAGACAGGTCCATCAGAGGCAAATCTCTTCTCAGGCAAATATATACTAGATCCAAATCAAGCTCCGAGAAAGCAAGTAAAACCGGTCGCTCGACTTCAGAAGATTCTCAAGTTCAGATTGTTACTCGACGAGGATGTTCAAGTCGAAACAAATTCCCAAAATAATTCAATTTTGTAAACTAGCAAACTCAAAATTTGTAGTTAAATGTTGATCCTTAACTTTGAAAGTAATTTAATGAAATTTTGAAAGTAATTTAATGAAATTCAAGCTTAGTTATGCTCTGAGGAAGAGTCTATATTTTTAAGCGGTGGATCTTGTATATAAACTATTTCAGCAGATTGCAAATTATAATGCAGCAAATGTAACTTTTTAGTAATGAAGGTGTGATTGATCCGAATTATTTTAAATTGTATAAATTCATATAAGAAAATTTATTATTAAGAATTTTATGAAATTATATATTATTATTAAATTATATGTAATAATAATTATTTTAAATTATACAAATTCATATAAGATAATTTATTAGTTATAATTATTTTAAATTTTATTAAATCATATATTTTAATTAAAATATATTTAATATTAATTATTTCAAATTATCTTTTATAATATCATATATTATGATTTGAGTAAATTCATATAAGATAATCAATTATTAAGAATTTTATTAAAAAATATATTTTAATTAAAATATATTAAATAATAATTATGTTTAAATATGATTAAATTATTTATTTTTGATAATAAATAATCTTATTAAAATTTAAATAACAATAACAATAATCATTTACCAAAACAAATTTATGCTAAGGGTATTCTGGTCATTTTAGTTTTCTCCATTATGCTATTACACCTCTATTACATTCAACCAAACACAGTTTTACTATTACGCCTCTATTCCATTACATTCAACCAAACAGTTGATTTGCTATTACACATCTATTCCATTACACCTCTAATCCAATACACCTCTAATCCAATACATTAGTGTAATTATTTCTCATCATCTAATTTTTCAAATAAATTGGTTAATAAAATTGCATAGTTAAAATTAGGCTTAATATCATTTTGGCTCATATACTGTAGTGAAATTCTCACTTTGACTCTTTTACTATTTTTTCGGTCATTTTGTCTTCTCGATTTTTGATTCCGTCACTTAAGTTAGTTCATTTAACAGTTTTTGTTTAAAAAAAACTAACCAATGAGACACTGCCACGTGTAAAAAAATTTACTTTAAAATTAAAAATAGTTAAAAATCCAAAAAAAATCCAAAAAAAAAAGAAAAATTAGAAAATTTTAAAAACTAAAAGAAATCATAATCTTTTTTTGAAAATTATAAAAAATATTTAAAAAATGATAAGTATGCAAATTTTCCAAAAAAATTTTAAAAAATTCATAAGTTTTAAAAAAGGCGTGTTTTTTTTTAGAATTTTATCAGAATTTTGAAGAATTTAATGGTTTTTTTTTTTCATTTTTGTGATTTTTTATATTTTTTAAAGAAATTTAATTTTTTAAGTAAAAAAATACTATAAAATTCTTAGAATTTTTCATAAAATTCCAAAATTTCCTGAAAACCCTAAAATTCCGAACATCTTTTTTTAAAAAAAGTATGAGTTTTGTTTTAATTTTTTAAGTTTTGCATACTTATAACTTTAAATTTTTTTTTATAATTTTCAAAAATAGATTCATATTTTTTTATGATTTTCTGGGTTTTAAGAATTTTTAGGTCTTTTCTTAAAAAAATTATGATTTTTGGGAATTTTAATATTTTTATTTTTTTTTATATTTTTAAAAGTTTTAAGTGAATTTGAAATCAAGCCACATGTCAAAAAATTCTAGAAAATTTAAAAAATTTTAAAAAATTATTTTTTTGGAAATTTAGGGTTTTAAGAAAATTTTAAAATTAAATCTTATAATATGCAAATTTTAGAGTTTCTTATAAGTATGCAAAAGTTAATTTTTTTTTTAAAAAAAGTATTTTTGAAATTTTAGGGTTTTTAGAAAATTTTAGAATTTTATGAATACTTATGAACATTTTATGGTATTTTTTATTTTGAAAAACTCAATTTTAAAAAAAATCTTAAAAAATCATAAAAATCCCTAAAATTTCCCAAAAAAAAACCTTAAAAATCTTAAAATTCTAATTTTTCTAAAACCCCTAAAATCCAAAAAAACGCATTTATTAAAATTTATGAAAAATTTTAATTTTTTTGGAAGTTTCACATACTTATAAATTTTTCTGAAAAATTAATTTTTTTAATTTTCAAAAATATAATATGATCTTTTTAAAAAAAATTTATAATTTTCTACATTTTATCATTTTTGGAATTTTTCTAAAATTTTTTGTGATTTTTTAAAGATTTTTAATGATTTTTTTAAAAAATTTTAAGTAAATTTTTTAAAAAAAATTACATGTGGTAGCGTCTCATTGGTTGGCTTATTTTCTTTTAACAGAAACTGTTAAAAGGAAGGAACTTGAGTGAGAAAATAAAAGTAGAGGGAATAACGTAATTGAAAAAATAGTAAAAGAGTTAAAAGTGAGAATTTCGAGCTAAATTCGGAATTAATCCTAAGTTTAGCTATAAAATTTGATTAATTAGTGGAATTGAAAAATTAGAAAGAAACAGAAAATTCTAAAAAAAAATGTTAGATAAGAGGAATTTACATATAAATGAGATGAAAGGCCTAAAATTAAATAATTTGACAAAGCCAAATTATTATTATTATTATTATTATTATTATTAGGAAAAAGCCTCTATTTCTGTCTCGTTTCCTTTTCTTTCTAGCTACTGTTTAGGGCAGCGGTCACAGCTGCCCAAAAGTTTTCCCACTCAAATATTAAAAACCCAAGAATTGTAAGTTTGTAAGGGATCTGTCTTGTGTTTTTAGTTACCTCTTGCTGTTTCTTACTACATTAGTTCATCTTTTTAGGAGTAACAATATGTTTTTCTTCACTACTTGGTTATGATCTGATACTTGGGTTTTTTTCTTCTCTGCATCATCATCTCCTTCAAATGATCCATTTTGGGGGGTGTTTTGATTTAGTATATTTGTTATCTTTGAAAAGTTTGAGCTTCTAAAGGGATTATATTCACTTGGCTTTTTCTTACTACTTTTTCAGTCAAAATTTAGTAGCTTAGCTTTAAAGTAGTAACTAGGTATAACAAGTACCGGATGACAGTTTCTTCTCTCATTAAGTCACCCTGAAAAAAACTTGGTAAAGGGCTCGCACTTATCTTTCTTTCTGCCAGTTTCAACATTCCTTCGGTTTCCTACTTGAGCTACTACTGCTCTTTAACTATTCGTCCACCACAAGTATTGTTTGGTTTTATAGATTTCAATTTCAATGGCACCCACCAGCAGAAGAGGCAAAACAACAAGAAAAGCGAGCAAGCCAAGAAGAAGTCATTACAAGAGGAAGCTGGTAAAGCCCACTATTCAAAAGGCATCAGTGTTGGAGGAATTGCCTTCCAACTCTTCCACCATAACTTCAGATAATCTTTCCAAGATGGAGGGCTCTACTACTACTGCAAGCCCATGCTCTACACCCAAAGCTCAAAGGTTTCGAATACCGGAGATGGATACATGCCCTCCAGCACCAAAGAAGCAAAGGGTTCTCTCCAATTGCTCATTGCAAAGAACACCTGTTGCTTTCTTTTCTCCTCCAGATTTAGATCTCTTTTTCTTCTTTGCACTTAGGGATATCTCAGTGTGATCATGATAAGTGCTAGCTTTTGCATAAATATATATATATAAAGACCATTCGATAGTTTAAGATTAGGTGTTCTTCCATTTCATCTTCTTCTTTGTTTAGTTTGATATCATTGAGTATAGTTTAAGAACATCAGACCTTTTATGAGTGGTTTAGGAAGAGGAAGAAGCAGCAAAAGTAGGTAGCTTGCTTACTTTTTTTAGGGGCAAATTTTGTTGGGTTTTCAAATTTGTAGGGTATGCTAATCACCAAGTTTAGCTGGGGCTCTCCGACTCAATTTAGCTTTAATTCTTTTTCATTTTCAAATGTATTGCTGACTTTTGGCAGAATGCAATATTGTAATATGTGGGTGTAATTTGAAGTTTGTTAAGTGTGATATTGTTTGTTAAGTCAACTTTAGAAAGTGAAAGAAGAGATAGATGCTGATTGCACCAGTGTGCAAATCCTTCATTATCTTACTATTTGGTTGATTAGATTTTTGTGGCTATCTTATAAATTCATAGTGAATATCAATGAACATATTTTTTTGCGTCGTATGTATTCTTTTTACAATCACACAATTACATGGAAACATTAGTATAGATTAAAGACTTAATTAGTGGCTAAAATGGTGACATGGAGGGTCCCCCCACCTCCACCTCCAAGCACTTGATATACATATATATGGACCCCTTTGATTGAGATATGAATAAATAGAAAAGACTTCCACAGAAGGGTCTCCCCCACGTATTCTACTTTTTAACAGGTGCCAAGACTGGGTGTGGATGGGGGAAGCTGAATAGCTGATCACCCTCAAATTCTTTTGATCAAGTTCCAAGTTTTCCCATTTTTTTTATTTGCTAACTGCACCCCAAAATTCCCTTGGGATCATGACTACAAGACCACAATTTTTGTTCATGCCATTGTAGGATAAAATGTGAAGCTCAAGGGGGGATTCACCCTTATTTTCTTTTTTCAGTTTGTTGCTGAGTGAGAAAAGGAAAGCAAGTGTTGGCTTATATAAAGCAAATAAATAGAGGATAGAGATCATAGTGTCAGATTGTGGGTGTCTGCCTGTCTGAGCTAACCCCAGCATTGCTAATAGAATCCAATGAACAGACTCGTGCGGGTTTTGATCATTGTTACTGTGGAGAATCTCAAGATATTTTCACTTCATTTCTCTCTATATTTGTCTTTTATAATGATAAATATAAAGTTGTTAAATTCTATCAATTGGTCACTCTCCATTATTTATCATCAACTTCCCCTTTCAATTATTTATTTCCATCATTTTTCTTCTATTGCATGCTTATAATGTGTTTTTTCTTATTACAATATTATTTGGGATTCACTTTTATTGAATCATAACTACTTATAATTATTTGGTGCAAGCCCAAAGTTGAAGATATGATTCAAGCATTAATTTAGTTTCTTCCTATTCATTTACTGGGTTTGAAAAAAAAACCATAATTGATTTTAGTCAATTTACTTGGCTTACTTCAATTACTCAGATTTTTTTTACCCTGTGTTTTGTGCTTTTTTAATCACTTACTTTTCAGGCTAAACATATTACTCTAATTAAGATGTAATTGCAGGGCAAAGAAAGGAAAGGTAATTTTGTTTCATGTACTTCATAATTTTCTCCATCTTTTTGGTATAATTGAAGTTCGTTTTATGATTCACGACGATTAATTATTTCAAAGATTTGTGGTTCTCTCTTTCAAAATGTTATCTTCAATATTTAAACTTATATTCTCCTTTAAAAATATAATATATCTTATAACTTCATTTAACTTGAGAGATCACTCTCCATTTATTATTTTCCATAAAATGTCAAGCATTAAAGTTTTTTTATTTTTTTATGGAGAGTATAATGGACATGATATGATGGAATCCAGTAAAAAGTAACGGGAGCCTAGTTCGTTGTTTAAAATTTTCATGGGTGATTGTGATTAATTTGTTTGATCATTATGATTTTTTACTATTTATATATCAGTTTTTTGTTTTTTTTTAAGAAATTGATTAATTCAATTCATGAATAATATCATATAATACTCATCATAGACGGTAAAATGCAAGTTTCATTAACAAAACAAATACTTCAAATTAAGCATCAATGAAATATTATAACACATATATTGAATACTCGGTGTTAATTATGTTTAATCATAATTATGATGGTGTCTTGCATACATCTTATAGTTTATTTTTATACAATTTTTACTTCTATTCATGAACTTCTCAAATCACTAAATCAAAAATATGTACATCATCTCATGATTGTTATAAATTAAATTAAAATTCAATCAACCTTATCAATTATTAAATATGAATATAAACATGCGGCCTTAATTATGTTATATGATATCTTATTTATTAAACTATTTTCATATTAATTAAACAAATAATACTCATATTCTATCCGCTGTCCTATACTATTGTTGTAGGTTTAAGTTGCAGCAGCAGTCATTATCAAAGTCACAGCCAAAATTAACCTTTATGGACAACTTGAGATGGTTCACCACAGGGCTATATATATATATATAAATGTAGTTAGGAGTGCACATATCAGCGCCTTGACGTATGATGAGATGACTTTGAAAAAGGAGAATTGGTGACCAACCGATGCTTTACCTTTCAATGTCTCCCCCTTTGTTAATTTGAACTTTTGGAAATGGGATGGTTTGCATTCAATATTCATGCATGTCCCTCTGCTTAATTTCAATGATGAGGTCCCCTTTCCCTTGGAGAACCCACCTTTATCACCCTGCTATGCTCCATTTCTTGTTGGTTATGACTGATATATGCCACCATGTCTGCCCAATCAACCTCTCTCCCTAAACAAGCATATATATACATGGATTCATGAGTAATGGCTGGTAAAATGTTTGCTATAATACATGCATCTATATATGTGTATATTAGCCATACCCTCGAAACTAACTTGAACAGGACTAATTAGCTCAAACTGTAAAACAAATAAAACAAATATTATATTAAATGTATAATCACTTCTATTCGAATTGAACTTGAAGTAAAACCTTTCAACTATGACAACTCAGTTATGCAGAATCGGAGGTTGGGCACTTGGAGATGGTATATTATTATTAGTTAGTAGCACTTAACTTTCTTTTAACTTCTTCAATATTATTCAAGATTTAATTGCATCATTGCACCACAATCACGGTTAACTCTTCTATAATTATTTGTTTACTATAATAATATTTTTTATATAAATTATAAACTTTTTCTTAATAAATTTATAATGATTCACAAATAATATATAATTAATATAAATAAATAAAATTAAATTAGATTAGATTTGATATACGTATTATATATTAAATATTCACCAAAACACTAAAATAATAGTAGAGTAAAATAAAAAAAAAGTAAATTAATGAAAAAGTATAATTCAAGATTAATGTAAAATGTTATTTATAGGCTTATTTTCATTCTAATTCAAGTCTATAAATAAATAACATCATATTATTTTAAATAATTTCTTACTTAAACATTAAAACTAAAAATTTGAATGGATAAAGATTTAGGTTAAATTCCATTATTAGTCTCTGTACTATGTGTGAGTGTGGAATTTAGTCATTGTACTTTATTTTGATAATTTTTAGTTCTTGTACTTTTCAAATTTTAAAATTCTAACCCTTACAAAAATGGTAACAGTTAAATTATCACATATGTAATGTCATGTCAGTTTGTTGTTTTCACATAATACTCGTTGAAAAGATAACTAATGGGTTTAAAAGTTGTTTAAGACAAGGCTTTAATTTCAATTTTCAAAAGGTATACGGACTAAAAAGGATCAAATTGAAGAATATGCATTAAATCCACTACTTGCGCATAGTACATGATTTAGCAATACTTTTAAAAAATGCTATGAAAAAATGCTTTTGAGAAATACTTTTGAAAAATTTAGTTTAAGATTTAAGTGTTTATCATTGCTGTCAATAAGTGCTTTTGAAAAAATAAAATATACATTTTAGACATGATATTATCAAGTAACAAGTATACATTTAAATAATGTTCAAATTAGTTAATATTATTATATTTTAGTAGGAATATAAAAAATAAATTATTATAACTTGTTGTTAATATCTTAATATATGAAATATAAATTTTAAATATTTTTAAGCAATAAATATTAATTATTTATAAATTTTAATTAGAATATATAAACTATATTTTAAATATTTAAACATAACCATTAAATATTTGTAATTAGATATTAACACATTTGTATTATTTTAAAAAATATATTTTTTATTTTTAATTAATGATTTTAAAAAATTTGTAATTAAGCACCAAGAAAGTACTATGTTATTGGAGGGGTGAAAAAGTAATTAAGCACCAAAAGTGCTTCTAGAAATGAAAATCTAAAAAATTTAGCTTTTCCTTTTCAAAAATATTAACACATTTGTATTATTTTAAAAAATAATTTTTTTTATTTTTAATTAATGATTTTAACAAATTTGTAATTAAGCACCAAGAGAGTACTATGTTGTTGGAGGGGTGAAAAAGTAATTAAGCACTAAAAGTGCTTTCGAGAAAGGAAAATATAAAAACTTTAGCTTCTCCTTTCCAAAAATACTTTTGAAACTTGTTTAACACAAAATTTCTTCCAAAAGTGCTTTTTTTAAACACTACTAAACAAGCCTTAATAGTAGAATTTAACTAACCAAATTTAGTTGCTACTATTTAGGTGATGAGTGAAATTTCAAAATTTGAAAAAGTATAGGAACTAAAAGTGACTAATCCAAAAACTACAAAGACTAAGATTGACTAAATTAGAGTATAAAAACTAAATCCACAATTTATACTTATTTACACCTAATATTCATATTGAATTACACTATCATTGTTATTTAAACCTATTTCTATTATTATATTAACAATAAATAAAAATTTTGTATAAAAATTGAATTATTAAATAATACTTTAATTGTAATTTAAGCTATTCAAATTTATGGATAAACATTTTATTATTATTTTAAATTATTTTTATATGAACATAAGAAATTATTATAATACTAACAATTTAAATATCGAATTAAACTTTACATTAAATCTTGAATTATTTTTTTTAAGGGTGTGTTTGATCAACTAAAAAAATTAAGTATTGAATATAATTATCTTGTTTGATAAAAGTAAAAATTGGTTTTTATGAGATTATTTATTTTATTTATAATTTTATTAATATAATATTTTATATTATTTTGGATAGTTTTGGATGAAAACTAAATATGGTAATTTGAATATCTCATTTTTTAACAAAAATGATAATTTATTTCAATTTTTAATAAAATAAAACCAACTTAATATCTATATTGAGTGATAAGTAATTACCTACCTACTTATCTTATCCAACACTTCTTTTTTGTTGAAAATTTTATATTAATTAAAAAATTAAAATGATTATCAAACACGTTTAAAATATTGTATTATTAATGAAATGAAAATTTTCAATGGCTTATCAAAAACACCCTAATTTAATATTTTAAATTAAGAGTTAAAAATAGTAATAAGAGTTAATTTGATATTTCTTAATATATTATATTATTAATGCATTTAAAAAAATATGATGTGTCATATTATTATTGGATGTTTAAAATGTGACTTTTTAAGGATTATTTAATCTAAGATAATTAAAAGGGTAGAAATGAAGGCATAGAGTTAACTAGGGGTAAGCAAAACTTGATCTGATTTGAAAAAATAAAAAAAATTTCGAGTTAATTGAATCGAATTATTTGAGTCAACTCGAATAAGTTTAATTTTATAATTCGAATAATTCAAATAATTAGAATAATTCAAATAACAAATTTATGTAAATACTCTTTTGGTCTCTGTCAAGTTTGAAAATAAGCAAATTGGTTTTACTCTCAACAAAAATTACAAAAAAAAAATAATTTTCAAAGATTCAAAATATTTATAAAAATTCCAAAATTTATATTTTTAAAAAATTATAAAAAAAATTAAAAAATTTCTAAAAATATATAAATAAAGTTAAAAAAATTAAATTTTGGACCTAAATAAGTTAATTAATAATTCAAATTTATGTATTTTTTATTGGGAATAAATTATATTAGGATATCCTAAAAAGCATAGTCTTTAGGTTCCAATAAAATAGTGTTACGTCATTAAATTTTAAAGATAACAAAGTATTATTTTAAACTCATCTATATCTAATATCTTCTCCAATTTAATTTAACTTTAATTAAATTACTTAAAATAATTAATTTTTTAATTTATAAAAAAATATTTTTTCTTCTTTTACAAATTTTAATCATTTTGTTTTTATTTTTCAAAAGTTAATATATATTTTTATTTTTGTGCAACTAATTTTAAAAAAAAATTAGTAATTTTTGTGTAATTTTTCTATGTCATTAACACATAATTTTGGTAATTATTTTTCTTTGAACCATGAACCTAGAACCTCAAATCTTAAACTCGAACTCTAAACCTTAAACCTTGAACCCCGAGGTTTAGGGTTCAAGGTTCGAGTTTGAAGTTTAGTGTTCAATATTTAGGGTTTAATGTTATGAGTTTGGATTCAATGGTTCAAGTTTACGGGTTATGAGTTTGGGGCTCATGGTTTAAAGATTTGGGGTTACATGTTTGGGTTTACAGTTCTAGGTTTTGGGTTTAGGGTTTGAGATTCTATATTTAGAGTTCGGGGTAAAAAAATTATTAAAATTATGTGTCAATGGCATGGAAAAAATTATTGAAATGTGATTAAATAATTGAAAAGAGACCATGAATAATGTGGTTTGAAAGGTCCATAAAATAAAGTGCTTTTGAAAGATCCATAAATCAAGTTAGAATGATAAAATAGGACTCGTCAAGTCGATTAACTTAAAATTTTTCATTCTATTCGATCGAGCACTTGCCATAGAATTAACTTGTAAACAATGTGAAGGGAGTGGTGGATGGGTGGGGTTTTGAAATGCATTGGGAGGTTAAAGGATCCCTAATTCCCATTTATTTAGAAGGCTATATGTTTAAGTAACTGTGTGATTTAGTGAATGCTGCAGAACATGGATAAGTGCCTTTATTTTTTTGCATGGTTATGATGGATGGAGAAGTGAGAGAAAAAAAAGATGAGAAAATACAGTCTCTCAAATACTTTTTTCTACTGTATGAATCCATGTTTGCCATGCAATTGCAACTGTCTGTCAATTTCTCTAAAAGAAAGATCAAAAGCTACAATGTCATGGTATCTTTTTCCTTTTGCTTTTCTGTAATCAACATAGACTTGATTTATCATCAACATCATATAATCTTCACCTTAATTAACATCAACCCATTGCTGATTTTTAGTTCCATCTCCTAGTTGTGGTGGTAATGTTAATTACTCAGAAGTTGAGATCATTGATTTCCCTTCTCCCTCTTTTCATATCTTCCATCATGCATTTAATTTTTTCTGTGGACCGGCTACTTTTAAAAGGCATAAAGGCAGTATATACGTATCTCAAGACATTAAAGCCAAGACTGCTACAGCATCTTCTTTTTCTCAATGTGTTTTAGTAGTACTGCTAAAGTTTCTTAAGGATCAACAATGGAAAAGCTCTGTGAAGCGGAGCAGATTCTTTTCGGTCTGATATGGCATGTCTTGATCAATGCTGCCACTTCTATTGTTTTCTACTTTTAAATTTTTAATAAAATAAATTTGGTTGCACCGAAAAAGGAAAAGTTGGAATTCCTTTCTTTTTTCAGACCATCCAAACAGATTCTTCTGGAAAAAACATGTGCCAGCTTTTGTCGAACTTTGCTTAGGCCATTGTATCCAAACCAATCGCTGGGGGCTCTTTAGACTGCTCCAGGGATTCCACTACTACCACTTTAATTCATTGCTCATTAATTTAATAATGCACTACATCATATTAAATAACATAATTCCATGTTCAACTCAATGGATGCAATCTTATTGCTTGTAATGGACGATAAAATGGCTCATTTGGCTTAACCAAACACACCCACACTGCTGTTATAACTCGAATCAAAATGTGATGCTAATGTTTTCTTCACTATACCATATAATTTGTAGTAATCATCAATACTACTTTTATACTATGGGGAAAAAAGAAAAAGGGGCATTCAGATAAATCATCTTTCCATGTCGTATATACCATACTGGCAGAAAAAAGAAATTGAAATTGGATATTCAAAAATAGGTATCATTAATAACACTCAACACATAAGACATGTAAGAAAGCAAAGTTTTAACATGGTTCCTTTAATGTATATTCCTTCATTTTTTTTCTTTTTCTTTTCTTTCCTGGATAAAAAGCATTAACTCTTATTGGCATCTCCTATTTAGGGTATCTTCTACACTAATCTTTCAGAGAAAGGAGAAAATGAGGGGTGAACTTTCAAGGATCACACCATTTTTTTTCCATAACTTTGGACCACAAATGCTCTTTGTTGAATAGATTCTTGTGAGGGAATAAAGTATGAATTTGTCTGGAAATCAAACATCCTATTCATTGGAGGAACTTGCATGGATTGGAGGATAAATGTTTATGTATGAAAGCTATACTTACAAAACATTTACGAGTAACTCATCTTACAACATTAGATTTTGAATTTATATAAAAATATGGTATAATATACTGTGTAACATTTTGATTTCCAAGAGCCTCATTTTTGCACGTTAACTGATCCTAGCACAGCGTCTGCACATGCAGGTATATAAGGAATACAAAGAGAATGTTATAAATCTGCAGACAGTAATAGTGTACTTACGTACTACTTCCCCATTACTCCATCTTTATTTATTAAAGGGATAAAGTAGTAGAATATAATCTTTGACAATGAGCAAAGACTTGGAATCTCCATTAATTTATGTATACCAGAATCCGTGTGTGTATATTAAATAAAAGCTTATGTTCTTATCTTTAAACTTTAGTGCTGTATATTCTCCATTGCTGAATAAGGGGAAGAAACTACTTTCCCTTATTTTCCTTACTCTCCTATTGCTCTTCCATTTTCATTTTTTCTCTTCTTTCCTTTAAAACACATTCAAAGATCAAAAGCACTGATCTATTACCTTTCCTTCTTATGAACATATCTTCACTGAGGAATAATGTTAAGGGTGGCTTTAGCCTTTAAGATGAAAATTTATATGTTAACTTTGGTCCACAAATGCCCTTTATTCAACATTTCTTTAGTAATTCAAGATAAAGTCTAAATATCTTCCCAATTTAAAGAACTTTGAAGCAACATGTTTAATACATTTGAAAAGTTAAATGCTTAATCGTTGTTCAACTCCATAAATTTAATTAACCTCAGTCAAATCTTCAACAATATCATTTTTTATTTGACTGGATTTTGTTAGTGTTTGGGATGTAGATAATAGTAATGCATAGTATTCTACATTTTATTATCATTGCCATCAGTGCCCCTAATTATAATTATACTTTATAAAATTTTAAATTAGTTTGTCTCTCTCAAAATGATAAAGATTTAATTTAATTCTTTAAAAATTATAAAAATATAAGGTATTAAAATGGTAGAATTGCCTTTTTACTATTACAAAAAAAACAATTTAATTATGGCCCCAACAAATTTTTTGGCTTCGCCCCTAATTGCGATCATACAAATGCTCATTAATTTGTTAAAATATTAATAATATTGGAAAAATGTGGGAGAAACTGAAGTAGAGGGTGCTTTAACACATGATTCCCATTTCTACCTCAGGAATTACACAAACAAAATAACACAAGCATGGGAGGAATTAATATTGTGAGATGAGAAAGAAAGGATTGGTTATTGTATATTCTTACTTCCCCAAACATGACTTGAGGAAGGGAAAGAGATGGCTTTCTTTTCTTTTACTTTCATTTCTATACAAACGCATCAAAGTATATTATTTAGTTGAAAATCTTGCAATTAATCTGAGAAAGAGTGAATGAAATGAATCAGCAATTGTTGCTGCCCTTTATTCTCTTGGTTGGGCAAATTGTTTAATAAAAGTTTGGCCCACCAGGCTTGATTGGCCTGGCCAAGCCCAAGCTAGCTTGGGGTAAGCATATTTTGTTCTCCATCTGAATTTAATTAATTAATATATTTTCATTAAAAAATTATTATTATTATTTTTTAGTTTTTATTATGAAGTACTTCATAAAATTAAATAACTGTTTATTGATGTATTTATTTTAGTAAGGAGGTTGGCTAGTCAGTGGATGGTATAGAGAATCTGTAAGAGAGAAGAGAAAAACTCAAAGGGCACCGGAGTCAAACTCTGGAGCATCCTCTGATGCGTTTGTGAACAAGGGTTTTAAGCTGAAGACAATGTAAATTAGTGGACAAGGTCGTATACCTGGTTTTGTAGACATATTGCCTTATTTATAGGCCTTTGATTCTTGCCTGCAGTTGTTGCTCGGATCTGACGCTAAGCTGCTAAGTTACTTCATATTTCCAATGAAGTTGTAGAATCTTCTTGAAACTGATAGATGAAGATGCAAGAGAGCTCTTGTACAGGAGGGAGCATTGATGCTCCTATGAGGGAGAATCCCTTTAAGGCTTGGATGGCCTAGGCCTCAGAGGCCAACTCGTTATGGATTTGTTTGCCCTTGGCGGGTTGTTTTTGTCTTTACCGAACTATTGTAGCTTAACTAAGCATATTAGGTATTAACAATATTCCCGATGAAAGATGGTCTGCAGCGGGCTTCAAAGTTTCTTGTGAAAGACTGGTTACAGCTGCTGTGTGAGGATTTGGGAAAGGTTGTTGCCTTTCCAATGCCTCTGATATCATGAATAAATAGAGCCATAATGAGGCTGCGAATATGCAAGACATTGAATCCATGTATTCTTCGGATTTTTGCAATGTCGAGTATGACACAAAGGGGTATTACTAGAGGTTATTCTCCTTTTGCGGCATATAGATGTTATTTCTTAGTCTGTCGACATAGAGTCACTTAGAATGCATCTAAAAGATTTAGGAATATCTCGAGGTTCCTAGGGACTTCACAGTTGAGGGCAGATAATGTTGAAGAGAGACAAAAATCTTTTGTGTTTTCATTTCCCACTGAATCCTTTCTCTTTTGAGGTTTTGAATTAGTATGGTCTAAACCCTAACCAAAGGATGGGCCATCCTAGTAACTTACTTCATCCAATGCTGCGAATTTCTCGTGTTGTTCCCCATCTATTTTCCTGTAAGCTTAAATCTAATTGTTGGTATTATCTTCAACCCGAATTTGCGAGTGTGTTCGTGGGTTTGAAAGATTTTGATTGGATGGACAAGGTTGCACTCATCTCCATTAGGAAATCTTCGCGTCTCGAATGGGGCTTTAGCGCCTTCTACAACTTTAAGAACCAAAAGTGCAATGTGAAGCTATCGGTGTCTGGCGAGGAGGAGACAAGTAACTTCCTCAATCACTCCCTCTCTTGCGAAATCAATATTTTGCTAATTCACAAATATTGTCTAGGCTGGATTGGTGGAATACTTCATTTGGACCTAACATACTTTGAGACTTTCTCTTCAAGTCTTCCAACAAAGTAAGTATGCCTTCTGTTATAGTTCTTATTTTGGATTTTGGATTGTCTCGTCGAGTCCTAAGTTCTTGGTTGTGGGACTTCACGAGGGGTCAGCTGTAACAAACCGATTTCCATCAGTGCCTGAAATTTCAGTTCCAAGACTTAATTTGTTAAGTCGAATCGTTTGAAAAGTTAAACCAAGAAAATTACGAGTCAAATATGGGAATTAGCTAGAAATTAAAGTGATTAAGTTGTTATAAAAATAGTACAGGGATTAAATTATAGAAATTTAGAAATAAGTAAATAGTAATTGAGGTATTTAAGTAGTAATTAACCAAAAATTTAAAAAGCAAATTAACCATTGTGAACATATGGACGGTGGATAGAATATCCTTTAAATTCCACTAAGTAAATTATAAATGATTAATGGTGATTGATTTTAAAGAAATTAATTTAATAAATCATGGTTAAAATTTAAATATTTGATGGAAAGAAAGAGAAACAAAAGCTAAGAAAAAAGAAGGATTCTCATCTTCGTCTTCTCTCTTTCACGTTAAAAAAAAGAAAGAAAGAAGTTTTGCCATATTTTCTCATTGCGGAACCAAAATTTAGAGGTAAGAGATGTTTCCTTTTTAAATTCTTGAAGGATTTGTCACATATGATGATAATTAACATTACAGTTCAAAAGGTTGTAGGCATTTTCTCCATCAGAAATATCTTCTAGTTGGGGGACAATAAAAATAATGAGAAGATATAAGCTTTTTCCATTCAATAGGGAATCCGAAGAACACCTCTAGCTTTAATTTCATCAGAATATGCTTCTTAGGATCTGGTTCCAACCTTCTCATCCCTCAATAAATAAGTTGCTTAGTCCCCTCCCTTCAAACCACAAGGTATACCCCCTCAAAGTCTTTTTTCTCCTCAAAGGTATATATATTGAAATAATGACACGAAAGGCCATATCCTTCTCTGCCCACATTTGATCATGAATCCAATTATTAACCACCAAACAAATCCATAACAAAATGGTGCGGTGGCAAGTGAAACCTCACCTCCATAAAAACTAGCTGGAGGTAAAATTTAGGCCTCCCTCCACTGAAAAGTGGCCTAAACATAGACTTGTACTTAAGATGTCTTGTAAGAAGACCCATGCATCTTAGCACCTTTCGCATCTCTTGTTCTGTCGTCATACACTTACACTCGACAACCGCCGCCGATTCATCGTAAACCCTCATATGTTTTGGGATTTGCCCTTTTTGGTTCTTGACTATTAGAGGTCTCCTTGTAATAGCCTGATTTTCATTGATGTTAGAAATAGTGGTTCGAGACCACCAAATCTGACAAGTGAGCTCGTATATTTTATTGTTTAGTGTTTATGAGCCAAATGAGATTTTAGAAAGACATTTGAATTAGTGAATTGTGTTTTAGAAGAATTTATTAAGTTAAGTGGTTTCGAAAACGAGGTATCGATAATCAAATCCGACAAGTGATGTTGGAAATAGTGGTTTGAGACCACCAAATCCGACAAGTGAGCTCGTATATTTTATTATTTAGTGTTTATGAGCCAAATGAGATTTTAGAAAGACATTTGAATTAGTGAATTGTGTTTTAGAAGAATTTATTAAGTTAAATGGTTTCGAAAACGAGGTATCGATACCTCAATTTCATAAACTGAGTCATAAATATTTTTATAAATATTTGCAGAGTATCATTAAGTTAGTATTAAAGTTTTGTTAGAAAATTTTAACGTTTTAATAGTTAATTAATTAAAAAGGACTAAATTAAAAAAGATGCAAAACTTGTTAATTAAAGAAATAATGATTAAATAGCTCAAGAGATAATTAATGGAGGACTAAATGGGAAAAATGACCCAAAGATGATGGCTGAGGCGGCATTAGCAGGGAAAAATCAGGAAATTAGGTGAAACAAGGGTAAAATTGGAAATTTTGTAAAAATTAAACAAATAAACAAGTAATTAAAAGAGTTTCTAGCAATTTCTTCATAATTCTCAGTCAAAAACACCATAGGAGAGTCTCAAAAAGCTGGTTTTTCATATTTTGACATCATGTGAGTTCAATTCTGGCTCTTTTCTTAAATTTTTTGTGTTTTCAAGACTTTTACAATTATGTCCAACTATCTATGTCATTAGTTTTTTATTTTATGGGTAATTTTGAAAGTTACCATTGATGAGTATTGGATATTTGTGATAAATTAATATGGATTTAGAGCTTTAATTTTATTATATGATGATTTTATCAAGTGATTTTCATATAAATTAATTTTAGGACTAAATTGTGAAAATATTAAATATTAGGGTTTGGAATTAAATTCTACTTATCAAGGGCTGCATAATAGCCTAGAATATTTAGATAAATTGTTAATTAAGAAAAATTAGCTCATTTGATAGATTAATTGGAGAGGGACTAAATGAAAGGCTATAAAAGTTGGGGTAATTGTGTAATTTCAGAAATTGAAGGGTACTAATTATAAAGTGAATTGGAAGTAAAAGTCACTACACCAAAACAAGCTTTTAGCGGCGTTTTTAGTGGCGTTTGTACAAAAAACGCCGCTAAAAATCGAGCATTAGCGGCGCTTTCCAAAAAACGCCGCAAAAAACCTAAGCCCAACGGCATCGTTTTCTGACCTTTCGGGGCTTTAACGGCGTTTTTTAAAAATCACCGCTAAAGATCGGGATTTTAGCGGTGTTTTTTAAAAAGCGTCGCTAATGCCCTGGTCTTTAGCGGCGTTTTTGGAGAAGCGCTGCAAATGCTCAGAGATTTAGCGGCATTTTTGAAAAATCGCCGCTAATGCTCAGAGCTTTAGCGGCGTTTTTTGAGAAGCACCGCTAATGCTCAGTTCTTTAGCGGCGTTTTTGAAAAAGCGCCGCTAAAACATTTTATCTGATTATTTACTATTTAATTTGTTTATAAATTAATTAAAATTCAATTTATTTTTAATTGAATATTTGTTAAAAATGGATAAATTTGAAATAATGACATGTAGAAATAATTTGAAATAAAAAACTTAGAAAAATATTTGTTAAAAATGAAAAAATTAAAATACTATTATTTAAAATAATTTTAAAAATTTTTAGGTACATGATTGATTGATTTTTAATTTATATATTAAATATTTTCATATATAATTGTAAAAGATACTATAGTATTAATTTTAAAATATTTAATTAATTATCATTATAGTTTAGGGTTTAATATATATGGTTTAGGGTATATGGTTAATTTAGAATTTAAGGCCGGTTTAGGAGTTACAATTTTAACGTTTATAGATTATGAAATTAGGGATTATAGATTAGGAATTCTGGTTTAAGGGTTGTGATTTAGGGGTTAGGGGTTGGAGATTAAGAGTTAGGGATTTAGGTTTTATGGATTCAGTGTCAGGTTAGGCTTTAGGGTTTAGATTAATTAGAGTGTTTTAATTTATATTAAATAAGATTTAAGGGTTAGGGGTTAGGATTTGGGTTAGGGTTTAGGGTTTAGATAAATTAGTATTTTTAAATTTATATATTAAATAAGGTTTAGGGGTTAGTAGTTAGGGGTTAGAGGTTAAGAGTTGTGATTTAGGGTTTAGAGACTTGGGGTCGAGTTAGGGTTTAAGGTTTAGATTAATTAGTATTTTTAACTTATATATTAATTAAGTTCTTATATAATTGTAAAAGAGGGGTTAGGGGTTAGAGGTTAAGGATTAAGGGTTAGGGGTTATGGATAGGTAACTATCTATTTTTGATAGGACCAAATTATAACAAATAAAAATGAAATACAAAAACTAAAATCATTCCACATCGAAATCTAGCAAAATAGTTATATTTTATTTAGGAAGAAATATCTCTAATAAAATGGAGATTAGATCGAAAATTAATAATATAAAATCATGATTAACGTCTTAATCTTTAATAGAAATTTGATATGTGAGAGATTATTGCTTACATTGGATAATTCTAACTTAATAATTAATTATAGCAATTTAATATTTTTTTCTTATTAAAAATTATGATATTTATTTTGAGAGTATTTAGTTTTTTTTTATAAAAATTTAATTTAAAAAAATAAGAAATATTTTATAAAATGACTTAACTAATAATTTTTAACAATACAGTAAAATATTTTTAGTAGAGCAAAGTAACTCGTTTTGTTTAAAATAAAATAATTTTTTAATAGAAAAAAACGCCGCAAAAATCATTTTAAAATGGCGCCATTTTACCTCAAATTCCCCCCGGTGAAATCCCTAATCTTCACATGGCCATACCCGTTCCCTTTCTATTCACCAAGTCATTTCTCCTATTACCCTTTCCCCTCTCCCTTTCTCTCTTTCCTCTTCACCTAACCCTATCAAAGGAACTCAGCTTTCCATCTCGCTACCGGACGACGATGTTTTGAACTCCTTCTTCACTGTTTTCTCTACTTCCCCTTTTTCTTCTGCTCTCCAATGGCTATCCCCGCCGCAAACGTTTAACAAAAAACACCATTTTGTTTATACCCAATGCCAGTATATCCACGCACGTTATGTCTTTTTAATTTGTAACCAAGACTATCAAGGTCCCTGAAGGCTTCGATTATGAGCTTTACAATAGGAACGACATCAACAGGATTTTGGGTCCTAAGGATTCTTCTATCTCTTTCAAGGATTCTGCTTGTTGGTGCTTTGGGTACATGGTTTCCAAGAAGAAATACATCTATACCATTGATGATGACTGCTTTGTAAGCTCAACCCTCGTCTCTTCCCTCTTCTATTTTTTGTTTTTGAATTTTGGGTTTTGGTGGGTTTCTCTGAAAACAGTCTTCATTTTAAAGATCTGGGTTTGATCCAACTTTTTTAATACAGTTTTACTTTTGGTTTTAAGTCTCGTGTAGAGCTTCACAGGAGACCTTGTATATGACACTTGTTTAATATATTGCTAATTAGTTTAAATTCTTGGTAGATCCCAAAAGATGTAAATTATGTATGATCGCAATCAACTTACTTTTGCTGAATAAAAATGCCGTAAGTTAAAAGTTGTTTATGTTGCCTCTGTTTTCTTCGATATATATAACTTCCGTTCCCTTCTTGAGTCTGTATGGACTTTATAGTTCAGAATTTGTCTGTTAAGAATTGAGTTATTCTCTTGTTTCTAATGTTTGTAGGTTTCTTGTGGTTCTCCTTATAGCATGCTGCTCATTGTTGTTATTGGTGGTTTCCTGTTCTTCAACTTTAGGTAATGTATTTGAATATTAATTTACAGATGATTGTGGAAAGTTTATGGTAAATGATATGTTAGCGTAGTGAAGCTTTTTATGTACAACTTTTGTTGCAAAATCTTTTATGCCTTGATTATATTTCTTAAAAAATTTACCTCTTGATGTATGGATGTTTAGATCTTGACTTTGATTTTGGAATTTTGCATTTTGTTTGCTCTTTTGGTCACTTTAAAAAGCTGTTTTCTTTAATGTAGTTTCCTATCTTTTATTTGCTATTTGGATCTGCAATTACATAACATCTTTTTATCTGTGTTCCATGTTATGTTTTCAACTCAATTCCTGCTTTGGTTTGTCCAAAATTTAGTCATTTACCAATTTAATATAAGCCTTAGTTGCCTTTCCTAATAATGTTATGAAACATAGTGTTTTCTTCTTTTTTATTGTCTTTCATGTTTGATTTGTAAATCTTGAAATGTTGGTCGATTTTTGGATGCATATTATGTGTGTCTAATTGCTTTAGAGATGATTTTAGAGCTTATATTGAAGACATATGGCATTTCATTTGGTAAGTTTAAGGGCTAAAAAAACAAAAAAAATTAAATGGAGAGCTAAAATAACTTTGTTATAAAATTGGAGGGCCAAAAAAATCATTAGACCAAATAGAAATCATTGTTACTGCAATTATATAATTGGTTTTGATGCAGAACATATATGTTTCAGCAAGTAAATATTTAGGGATGGGATACTTGTATTTTAAGCCTGAAAAGTCATTAATAGGTTGAGTAAATACTGCTTATAATTTTTGTTCAGTTTTTTCTTGAATTTTGGTGAACTCCTTTAGTAATTATTTGGGGCTTGTTATGTTACGAATTGGTATTGAGTAGATATGGATATTCTCTGAGAATTTTTTTTTTTGCATCATAGGCTTTTTTATGATGTTTGCCTTGTGTTTACAAAGATTTTGTATTTTGTTTTCTACCTAGTTTTTTTTTTTCGTGCTGCCTAATTTGTCGAACTTCTAGCATTAGTGAAGTTTTTATTCAAATTACTTGTGTGCTATCATAGGTGCTATTGGCTGGGGTTTACAAGGAGCTACGTCAGACATAGAGGATGCCAAAGAGCAAATTGTACAGGAGTCCAAAAATTCCACGCTACCATCTCAAGATGAGGTTGTGTTCTTATTTTGGTTCATTGTGGAATATTTGATTGGTTAAAGATCTTAGCTACATACAGGATTAAAATTTTATTCTCTGGAGTTCTATAGTTGCTTTTGATTTACTTATTTCATTTTATGCTAATACTTGTTCTTGGATTTACTTATTTCATTTTATTTGTATTTTAAGCAGTATCTGATATTCTGCTGTAACAGAAAAATCCATTCGTCCCTGGAAGAGAGATACCTCCTAATGCACAAGATCAAATACAGAGATTTTATCACGTTAGCAATCGAATTATTATTTAAGCTTCCTTTATTTGCCTTCTTTTATCATTTTTTTCATGTTATTTTTAGCTTCGAAGATTAATTAGCTAAGAATTTGAAACTGTTGAGCTTCGTTAAGCTGAGATTAGTTCATCAGGTAGCAGTTAGTTGCTACTTTTGCTAACTTTTTTGCTAACTGTTTTTTGCTCAGTACTGAAGCAAAGAGAAGTGTGTATGGAAAATATTCTTATTGCTAGCTTTTTACTTCAGCATGAGTTGTCAGATAATGCCATTGCTAGCTGCATTGAAAATGAAGGTCGTGCCTTTATTTTCAATTGTTTTATTCCCTGTAACTTAGTTTAGTCTGGTGTTTGTTTTTATTTGTATTGGGTAGTTTGACAGTGGTTTTCCATTGTAATGTAGAGGATGTTTTGTCTTTTGGGGATGAAGATATGGTTTCGGTTGATCAGGAAAATGAAGAATTTCAGGACTGTGAGGTTCGTGCTGAGGGACATGAAGGAACCCCTCATTAAGCTCTTATTTTGGCGCTTGGCTATTTGGGTATGCAGGATCTTTTTCTTATTGAGAATGTTTGCACATCTCTGCGATCTGTAGTTCAGAATGATCCTCTTTTATGGAGGGATATTCACATAAATCTGCCACTGAATGAGAAGATTACAGATGATGTTCTTTTACAAATAACTGGTAGAGGCCAAGGTAGCTTGCAATGCTTGAGCCTGGTTGATTGCCAAAGGATTACTGATGAAGGTCTTAAGCGTGTCGTTGAAAATAATCCAAAGCTAATCAAGGTAATTTATTTGCCCATACCCTTATCTTAAATATGTTGGTTGGTCTTCATTTGGGTTAATCATATTATATCTAATAATTATATAAACTGGAATATGATGGATCATGCATTGATGGTATAGTATGATTTAATATCTTCTTATATTCTAGCAGAGTGAAATTGCTATTTGCTCTCTGATTTTGGTTTTATGTGATGATGATTGTTTCCTATAGATTGATTCAAAGAAATTATCAACAGTTATGAATCTAAATCCTAGCAGTAGTTATATGAACTGGAATATGACTGAATATGCGTATTTCAGCAGAGGGATATTACTATATACTCTTATTTCTTTTATTCATATAGACTAATTGTTTGCTACATGTTACTTCAAAAGAAGCAAATTATAGGCATGTATAAATCTAAATCACTGTTCCCTACGGTATAAATCTAAATTATAGGCAGGTATAAATCTAAATTACCTTTTTCCTAATAGAGGCATGTAGAAGAGGAGGATTTCAGTTTACTATGCCTGTATGTTTTATGCTCAAGTAACACGTTTAGGTCCAATGCATTTACTGAGTTGCTTAAACTGGAGCTGTGTTGGATTAAATAATCTAGCTTCTATTTTGCTAATATAAGAGACCAATTAACTGTGATTTGTTGTTTTATTTCTTTCTATTTATCTTCACAGTTTCATCGTTGTTCTATTTCTACATATTTTCCTATGTTCTTTCCATATAATTTTCATATTTGTTGTAGTGGAGCGGGTATCAATCCCAATCTTTATCCAATTACAAGATTTAATTTGTAAGAGTTAATAAACATAATTTTATTTTCTTATCTACCTGTATCTGAATGATGTTTTATGAAAACAACCATGCTTCCAATAATGTGTTAGATGGGCTGAACATGTTTGATGGAACTGATGGTCATTACTTCCACACGGGGTCAAGGGGTCACCACTCAGTGTGAGATTCTCGCCTTTTTAATTATGGAAGCTGGGAAGTATGTACTTCTACCTAAACATTTCTTAATGAATAGCTTGTTTAAAGATTTTGGCTTCCTCCCTTCCATTTGTAAATATTATTTCTTAATTGTTTCTTTAGGTACTGAGGTATCTTCTTTCAAATGCAAGATGGTGGCTGAAGGAGTATAAGTTTGATGGGTACAGATTTGATGGTGTGACTTTAATGATGTACAAGATTTCCTTGATTAAGTAAATGTATTATTTATTTGATTAAGAAAATGCTTTGTATGTTTTATTACCTTGCATATGTATTATTTATTTTAGTTTTGATTCTAAATTTTTATTTTTACTTAAGAGTTCTAACTTTTGGATTTTAATTGTGTTATTAATTTATTATTTTAAATTCTAAATTTAAATTCATTAATTTTTATATTTAGTTTTAAAGTTAAAATTTTCGTAGAAAATTTAATTTAAATAATATTTTTTATTTATCCTTAAAACATAATATAATATTTATCATAGAAATAAATATTATTTAAAAAATTATTTTTTTAAAAGATATGTTTTTAGCGGCGTTTGTGTGAAAAGCGCCGCTAAAGGTTTGTTCTATAGCGACGTTTGTGGGAAAAAGCGCCGCTAAAGGTTTTTATCTATAGCAGCGTTTTGTGAAAAAGCGTCGTTAAAAGTCTTAATCTATAGCGGCGTTTTGTGTGATTGCGCCGCTAAAGGTCTTAATCTATAGTAGCGTTTGTGAAATAGCGTCGCTAAAGGTCCTGATCCATAGCGGTGTTTGTGGGAAAGCGCCGCTAAAGGTCATGATCTATAACGGCGTTTATTTCAAAAAAACGCTACTAAAGTTAGCGATGCTGTCATTAGCGGCATTTTTTACGGTGCTTTTGAAAGTGCCGCTAAAGGCCTAAAAAAGCGCCGCTAAAAGTCTATTTTTGTGTAGTGAGTATGCTAATAAATAAATAATTTTATATTTTAGATCGAGAGCCCGTAGACCAACGAGACAAAGGAAAATTAGCAGAATAGTCCCTAAACTACTACAAAATTTACAAATTTACCCCAGGTAAGTTTGTATGGTTAAAGTGTAATAATTATATTAAATTGATGAATGATGATATGTATTTAATATGTTGTTGAAAAATGGAATGTAGTTAAATTTATTATGTATTTAGTATATTATTGAATAAAAAAATAAAATATTGAAATATTATGATTTGAAATGAGTATCCTGCTAAAGTGAGACACAGGATTGAGTACGACCGTTCTGTGCAAAGGAGGAATTGACGGTAAATTACCCAAGTAAACCGAGGTTCAGCATTTGTTGCGAACTTTCATGTTTACTTTTCGTTTAGCTCTCATGAGCTTCAGTTAACTCATATAGTTTTCGTTTAACCCTAATGGGTTTCAGTTCAGCTCTTATGAGCTTCCGTTCAACCCTTATGGGTTTCCGTTTAGCATTTGTGTGCTTCTATGCATCCTTCAGGCTTCTATATACGATATACTCATATCCGTAAGTCGTTCTTAGATCTGGTAAGGTCGGTAAGTGACATATGAAATTAGTATATGAGAACTTAAAGTTATTGATGGTTTTGATATGAATTAAGTGAATTCCTAAATTGAAGTTGTGGTTGGCAGAAAATGTAATTTGAATGATTTATTTACTTAATTTTGTTATAGTGTGTTCAATGTTCAGTAAGATTTATGTTTAAAACCAATGAACTTACTAAGCTTCATTAAGCTTACTTGTGTTTGTTTAATGTCTTTATAGATTAACGTGAGGTCGGGGAATTGGATCAACACATCGAGCCACACTATCCAACTTGTTCTGGCAGTTTTTGCAATGTATATTTTGGTTTATATGGCATGTATAGGGTGATAATGGTTCGTGTAAATATTAAGAGTTATATTTTGTTTACATTTCAACCCAACTTATATGATTAAGGATAAATCATATATGAAACATGTTTGAAATGTTTAGATGATGGACAAATAATAGGTCTATTGAAGCATGGTTGCATATACACCTAGGTGTAAGTTGTTAATTTGGTAAGTTAAGATATTTGATTATATGTGATGATATGTTAGTTATAAGAACTTGGTATTGGCTTGAATTGAGGGTCTTGTATGATTTCTGAGTGTAAAATTTGTTGTGCATAGGTTGATACCAAGATTGGGTGAGAAAAGTGGCCCTAAAATGGCCTATTTTCATCCACACGGGTAGAGACACGGGCGTATGTCTCAGTCGTGTGTGACACATGGCCTGGCACATGGGCGTGTGGTCTGGCCGTGTGTCTCTTGCACCTTGAAATTTCGAAACAGAATGCCCAAGTTTTTGCACATGGCCTAGCATCTTTTAGTTATTCTTCATAAATGTGTCATTTTGAGGACTTAGTCATGACCCTCAGCATCTGGCCACCTGAACAATGTTGGATGCTCCTTATCATGGCCACTACTCCCTAAAAGAATGTATGACAACTATTTGATGATGCTTCTCATTCTCCAATTGGAAAAGCCTTTAAGGGACCTACAAATTATGTTTTACAAAAGGTCACTTTATAGCCTCTTACTTGACCGGGAGGGGCTATTGTTATATCTCTCTGCCAATAGGACATGTGTTAGCCAAATAAGCATTGTTGAATCCGCATTGACTTCTTGAGCATGACCTCTCTTCCCACCTCAAACGAAACCAATCACTCGGGCTTAAAGGTGAATGTTATCCTAATGTGAACATGCTTCTAAGAAAATAAAGAGTCTATTTAAGCTTGATTACCTCATATTGACAAAATCCTATGATACGTGCCTATGATTATCCATTACCCATTTAACAGGATTAAATGCTTATTTAACTATGTCATACTAGTGGATAAGGGGACCTCCAGAGGTAAAGTTAGAAATTTTTTTAGGGGGCGAAATTAAATTGTAATTTTTACGATAGTAAAAATGTAATTTCACCATTTGAATAGCCTATATTTTTATAATTTTAAATGGATTAAATCAAATTTTTATTATTTTTAGGGGGTGAAATTAAATTGTAATTTCACCATTTGAATAGCCTCTATTTTTTATAATTTTCAATGGATTAAATCAAAATTTTTTTATTTTTAGGGGGTGAAATTAAATTATAATTTCACCATTTGAATAGCCTATTTTTTTATAATTTTTAATGGATTAAATGAATTTTTTATTATTTTTAGGGGGCCAAAGTGCAATTTTATCTTTACTAATTTAAAATTTTAAAAATTTTAAAGGGCCTAAATAGAAAATTTCCCATTTTAGGGGGGTTAGAGCCCTTGCCAACCCCCTAAATAAGTCCCTGGGGACCTCTCTTATAAATTCCTCCAAAAACTATGACCCTAAAGTTACTCTAAGCACCTGTTTTCTCAATCAGCTTGTCCTCTTGTCCTTGTATCGACTCTCAACTTCTACAGGTGAATCAACCTCCATCATCCGCCCTAATCTCCTCATTGTCCTCCTCACTTGTTGTATTATGTATCAACAAAGGTCTTCAAGAAATAATTAAGACTGTATTGAAAGACCTAAATGTTGGTTTGATGGTGAGGCCAATGTCCATATCAAGGCAAATCCTCATGCAAGCTTTTAACCTCGCACGAATAAGAAATGTGTTGTACAAGGATGATGATGGATTTACAAAGCCAGAGATATCTTACAAACATTACATCACCAAAGTGTTAGTTGATGTGATACTCCTTGAAGAATAGGAAATGCATGACGACTACTCTTTTTCTCTTATGATGCATATTGCTCCTTATTGGTTTGGCAAATTATTAGTGTTGTTGTCTTGCTTTAAGCAAACATTTTTCAAGTTTTTGTTTTAATTTTTTTCTAAGCTAAAATTTTACTAATAATAGGAGATTACAAAAGCAGCATAACAAGGAATACAAAACCGAAAAAGTTCAACACCTTCTATTAATAAAATCCCCATGTAACGGTCCGATTTTTAGTGGTACCGAAAAATGCGATTTTAGAATTTCGTTTTCGTAAATTGAGTCCGTAAATATTAAATATGAATATTTACGGAGATAAAAGAAAAATATATTAAAAATTGGTCCATAATTTTTGCCGAATTTATAATTAAGTAAGGCTCAATGACTAAAATGTAAAAGTCTACATCTAAACATGTATAATGGGAGTGCCTCACCTAAAACAACATATATGCTAAGGGTGCTCAAACGGTCAGTTCGGTTAATAATAGAACCGAATTAGCATTAACCAAATTAATCAAACTTTTTAATTCTTTAACCATTACCGAACTAAAATTTTTCTAAAAAAAAAAATCAACCGAAACGAAATATTCAGTTAATTTTGTCGATTAACCAAAATTGGTATGTTTTTGTTTTTTTGGTTAAAACAATTATAAAACATATGAAACAGAAGGACTAAAACCCAAAATAAGACCAAAAGCTTACCAGATCCTGAAACAAAAATCATATCAGCTAAAAACCTTCAACCTTCATTTTTCCAATAGTTGAAAAGAATTCTAGCAAGTTTTCTTAATTCTAATTTAAATTTACATATATAATTCAAAATGGCCTACTTGGATGCCAATTTTTACTTCTTCAATCATATGGCACTTCCCAAATGCAAGGTTCATTCACTGAAAGCTCTACCATCCCCCACATTTTAAATCACCTTCACACATAATTCAGAAAATCATAAAAAAAAGTTTAGAGTTCTATTAAACCCTAGAAATTTGAAAAATAAAAAATCCTTCACATTTCTCGGAACTTATCTCCACTTTGAAGTCAAATGCCCAGCTATATCAAACTCTATCAACCAAAATCCCTCACACTTTTCCTTCACTTCCTCGGAAACCAATCTCAACTAAAAACACATTCAAACACTCATTTCTAGTCAAAAAGTGAAGCAAAGGAAATAGAAAAAAAGAGAGGTAAATATATAGAGAATGTCTTTCAAAAAAAGCGAACCTCTTCTTTAGCAAAGGGTGTGAGTTATTAAGTTATTTTCAATTTTTTTTAGGAATTGTAGTTTTTTTTATTAAATTATTTATTTAATATAAATTAATTTTATAATTAAATTAATTATTTGGATTGAGTTGGATTTTAAATGTTTATTTGGATTTGGTTAGTGGGGGGCTATGCTGGATAGTGGTTGGAGCTTAGGTGAGCTGTGGGTAGTGGCTGTTAATATATATATATTATTTATTTCTATTAACTATTCGATTTCAAATCGAATTAATAAATAATTGAATTTTTTAAAAATTATTAATTAATTTTCGACCGAATTAAATTAATTAACTGAATTAAATCAATTTTAATCGAAATTTGAACACACAATATGCAAACTCATTTATTTTTATTATGGGAAAATATTCTCCCTTTGCAACCTATTTAGAGGGATGGTAAATATTTTACAATTTTTTTTATCACAAAATTGAAAAATAATTTCAAAGGTACTTATCATGGGTCAACTCCCACTAAATAACACTTGGCATATTTCTTTCTAGAGAAATAATAATTCTCCATAGTTTCAAATAGACTTGTCTATTCATGGGTTGGGCTACTCAGTTCGAATCGAATGTAGGAGGGTTTAGACAAAAATATAAGCCCAAAAAATAGGCTTGGATAAAAAAATAAGACCAGTTTAAAAAATGAGTCAGGTCTCGGGTAAGGCATTTTTGGCCCGGGGCCGGCCTAAATTCACTAAAGAAATTTTTTTTATTTTTTTAAATATTATTTTCTTATTGTTTTCTCTCTATTTTGCTACCCTTTTACTAAATATGGGCAGACTAGGTCGAGCCTGAGTTTTAATACTTTTATATAGGTCGAGTTTAAAAAAAAATTTAGTCTCATTTTTCAGGCCGAGCTAGAACCTAACAAACATGCCAAATTTTTAGTTGAGCCCGGCCCGAAAGATGCACACCCTTAGTTTCAAACATCCGTATCTCACAAAGGTACCCTAACTTAAACATAAGCACAGAAAAGTCCAACAAAAGATGCCAAAATTTGACCTAAACAATGTTCTTAAGTTTGGATTAATCTAAAAGGTTGCATTATAAAAGTCTTAATAATCATTCATAAAATATCAGTGGCTTTAAACTTTTAAACTCTTATCAGCCTCCAAATTTCCACTTCAATTTGGTAAGTCCATCTCCTTCACCTATCCTTCATTTTTTTTCCCTTTCATTTAGAACTAATATATATATTGATGAAAAGTACTTTTATCTTTTTTTCTCTAAGCAGAAAACTTCCATTTGGAATTAACAATAAATAAAGAGAATTTTCACCATTATTTATTTATTTATTTTGAAGTTTGGGTAATTTGCAACAAAGTAATAAAAAAATACCATATGTAGAGTAAAAAAAAGAAAACAGAAGCGACTTCTTCTTCTGTCTCTCTCTTATTTGATTCGAAGAGAGAGAGAAAAAAAAAGGAGAGAGAGAAAGTCTTTGCAAGAAGAGAGCTTTGACTCTTTAATCTCTTTCTTTTAGCGGCATTGATTGAATCTCCTTCCTTTCACATTTCACCCCTAAAAAATAGAAAACCTTATCATTTTGCTGGGCACTGGAAGGGGTTCCATTTTCAAAACCCTTCTGGGTTACTTCAGATTTCTCAGTGCTCAAATTTGTCAGAGAAAAAGGTGTTTAGTTAAAAAAGTTTTGCTTTTATTATTTACTGTTTTTGTTTTAGTTGATCCCTTTTTTTGACAGATTTTCTGGGACTGCTTTTTTCTTGTTGGAGAGGGTTGTTTGGACTTAGTTGATAATTTTATTTTTCTGGGTTGGTTTCTGTATGTGAAATACCTTTCATAGTTCCAATCTTCCAACTTTTGGAGTTTCTTTAATTTTTACTTTTGCAGAAAAAAAAATTCAATTCGAAATTACCTTATGCTGTGGATCTAAGCTTTTGACTTTGGCTATCCATGGTTACCTCTTTAAGAATCTGAATTTGGTTCCTTATTTAGTCCGTTTAGCTTACGGGATTTTTCATGAAATTTCAGGAAATTTCGAAAATAGTTGAGAGCCGTCGCCTTGATTTTGATTCATGGGAAATTGCTGTGCGACCCCTGGTTCTCCTGTTGAGAAGAACAAGAAAGGGCAAAAAAAGAACAAAGCGAACCCATTTTATGGAGATGAATATGCTGTCTCCAATGGATCTGCTACTACCTTCAAACTAAGGGTTTTGAAGGAACTCACTGGTCAAGATATTTCATCTCAATATGATCTGGGTCGTGAGCTGGGGCGTGGCGAATTCGGGGTAACATATCTGTGCACCGATGTGAACACAGGTGAGAAATATGCTTGTAAATCGATATCCAAGAAGAAACTCAGGACTGCTGTGGATATTGAGGATGTGAGGAGGGAGGTAGAAATTATGAAGCATTTGCCCAAGCATACTAATATCGTGACATTGAAGGATACTTATGAGGATGATGATGCTGTTCATATTGTAATGGAACTGTGTGAGGGAGGAGAGTTGTTTGACAGGATTGTTGCAAGGGGACACTACACTGAACGAGCTGCAGCAGTGGTTATGAGGACGATTGTCGAAGTTGTTCAGGTCGAATTCTGAACTATATATATGTTGTTGAATTGGCATAGTCTTGCATTCTATGTATGGTCTTACGTGAGGTCAATTAGGAAATACTAGTGATCCAATTCAGTAAAACTAATATACCATTAGCATATAGTTCATTATAAAGTTATTGTGTAAAACAAACAATTTACAAACTTCAAAACTTATTTTTAGGATTATATATTTATGTAAACATATATAGGTTTACAAAAAAAAGTTCACACATTCCAATACATTGTATATCGTTTCTACTAAGCGACCTGGAGAAAACTACCCCTATTGAATGAGGTATTATAGAGTTAGCGAATTGTGTTCTAGTTTCTGTTCCTCATATGGAAATGATCTGCTTTCTAGGTAACATTGATTTGTCATATGTTTGCTGTAAAACTAGTTTAAGACTTTTAACATTACAGGAGCCCCAGGTCTAGTTTTTCAATTTAGTTTCTAAATATGTTTTCAATGATAAATGGGCCTCTTTGAAGTGAAATGATATACTCAATCCATTTACTTGGTTCATTTTAGGTGGTTTGGTGTATAATCCATCTTTTTGATGTTATGTTTTGCACTTGATAACCCATTTGGTAGATTGAATCTTGTCATTTCATATAAAAGCCACATCTGTGTACAAGTCCACGCATTCCTTCTGATTGCTTAACAGTTATTTGTGAGAAAAATATAATTTTTAATAGTTCAAGGTAGAAAAATATAGTTTATTTGTGAGAAATGAACTCTTATATGTACTTCAACTTCTTTTCTGGTTTCCCTTTATCGGTATGCAATTGCTCACTCTTTTCTCTATCTGGATAATGGTACTTTTATTTCAGGTGAAGATAAATAACTGGTTGTATTACATTTATGTTGCAGATGTGTCATAAACATGGAGTAATGCATCGTGATCTCAAACCAGAGAATTTTCTGTTTGGAAATAAGAAGGAAAATGCGCCATTGAAGGCAATTGATTTTGGGTTGTCAGTCTTCTTTAAACCTGGTATTGCATATTAACTATTGGCTATCTCAACTTTATAAGTGTTTTCGTACTTTTCCAATCTTTGGTGGAAATTAATTTAGGACTGCTTCAGTTATCTCCTTTTTATATTTATGCTCAAACAGCTCAAGAATGCTCTCTTTTAACAGGTGAACGATTCAATGAGATTGTGGGAAGCCCATATTACATGGCTCCAGAGGTTCTTAAACGTAATTATGGCCCAGAGGTTGATGTCTGGAGTGCTGGGGTTATCCTCTATATTTTACTTTGTGGTGTGCCACCATTCTGGGCAGGTTTGTCTTTCTATGACATCATGAAGGTTATATCTTGAGATAGATATAGAGACAATGTGTGCATCCAGAGTTTGGATAAAGAAAAGAGAGATATAAAGAAAAAACTTTTAAATTATCTTTAATATTATGTATCAGGAGTTTGATTTATTCTTTTGCATACGGTTCACTATCTACTCTTTTACTTTTAGAAAAATAGATATAAACTAAATTTCTCGTGTTTGCATACAGAGACTGAGCAGGGGGTGGCACAAGCAATTATTCGCTCTGTTATTGACTTTAAGAGGGATCCATGGCCTAAGGTTTCAGACAATGCAAAGGACCTTGTAAAGAAAATGCTTAATCCTGATCCAAAGCAGCGTCTTACAGCACAGGAAGTGCTTGGTAACCTTCTGTAAATGATACATGCTTTATTTATGTTGATATATATTTTCTATGCATGAAAAATCATCCCAACTATTGTATGCAGAACATCCATGGCTACAAAATGCCAAGAAAGCACCCAATGTTCCATTGGGTGAGACTGTGAAAGCTAGGCTCAAACAATTTTCTGTAATGAACAAGCTGAAGAAGAGAGCACTAAGGGTAATAATCCAAATAACTGTTGTAGTTTATCTTCTTTTAAGTTGCATGGACCTATAGTTTCTACATTTAATGACTGTACTGTAATTAATTGCATTTCCAGGTGATTGCTGAGCATTTGTCAGTTGAGGAAGTAGCTGGCATAAAAGAGGCTTTTGACGTTATGGACACTGGAAAACGAGGTAAAATAAACCTTGAGGAGCTTCGGATGGGGTTGCAAAAGCTTGGCCAACAGATTCCTGATGCAGATTTGCAGATCCTAGTGGAAGCTGTAAGATTATATGACCCTTGTATTTTATTTCTGATCCCTGCCTTTCTAAGAACTTATGACTAATGCAACCGGTATGTGTGGTTGTGGGATTGGAGGATGATTGAAAGTAGGCTCCTACATGCTCTACGGTTCCGTTGGATTCTTCTCCTTTTGGGGGACAGTTCTTGCATGAACTCTATATTCCGCTCGTTCATTCTCTTGCATAAAGTCTGTTTACACAGACCATATCATGTCCTATAACGTTTCATATTTAAAACTTCTAGTTTCATCAATGTAATAACTGCAATCTGCTTTTAACAGGCTGATGTTGATGGTGATGGAACTCTGAATTATGGAGAGTTTGTAGCAGTTTCAGTTCACCTCAGGAAAATGGCGAACGATGAGCACTTGCACAAAGCTTTTGCCTTCTTTGATCTAAATCAAAGTGGTTTCTTAGAGATAGAAGATCTGCGAGATTCCTTAAACGATGAAGTTGATACCAGTGAGGAAGTTATCAATGCCATTATGCTTGATGTTGATACTGACAAGGTGACAATTTCTTTCTTGTTATCATCTCAAAACCACTTGATCCAAAACATTTCCAAATTGTTAATCCCATTTAATTGGAAGTTAAAGCTTATTCTTTTATGTTGTAGGATGGGCGCATAAGTTACGAGGAGTTTGTTGCAATGATGAAAGCTGGTACTGATTGGAGAAAAGCATCCAGACAATATTCACGAGAAAGATTCAACAGTCTAAGCTTGAAGTTGATGAGAGATGGTTCATTGCAATTAGGCAATTGAGTACAAGTCTAATGGAAATGAATGAATCAAAGAACAGTAAGTACCCTTGCTGTGGAAGGGGGGAAAAAGAGGGAAAAACAAAGATTATCCTTGATTTTTGTTTGGTTGAATATCGGTCAATTTCTTTTTAATTTTCCAATTTGTTGTCAAGTGGAACCTTTGAGGTGGATAGTGTTAGGTTGCTGTCATGTGTTATAGTATGATGAATTCGGAATCATTGTGATGAATTAGTAGTTGAAGAACATAGATGGAAATCTGAAGTGATGGTTAAATATGATCCACAATTTTGGTTGTGGCTGTAAATATGAATGTGACTTAGGCTTTAGTCGACAGTCTGTCAACATGTCTTAATCGTTAAGAAAAGAAGTCTCTGTATGTCTGGTATTCAATTTGTCTGTTTCAATTGCTTTCATTGTGCTGTCTGTTAAAAGATACAACTACTTTGAGCTTTTTAGGTAATTCCCAGATTTATTTTATTATCCAAGTCATCATGGAATGTCCAATCTTACTTGAATCTAAAGGTAGTTGCCTAATGATGTTATGTGCATGATTTTGGTGAATTTTTCGCATTCTTTTATCATGCTTGTTCATGAGTGGATTCAATAAATTATGCATCGACTAATTGAGGAAACTTGCTTACTAATGCATCCTAGAGCAGTTGACCAAACTCATTTTAACCACTGCTTCCAACATTTTAATACAACGTTAGTCGAGTAAAATCTGTTTCACTAAATTCCACGCCCTTCAAATGGAAGCCTGGAGTGATTCAACTGTATGAACACCATGGTCTCAACCCAATAAATCCAACAGAATATTTATTTTCGGTTTAATGTTTCCATTTTTTTTGAGGATGAGAATACATGACTAGTTATGAAAATGATTTTTTTCCTTGCCAAGTTCCAAAAGGACAGACTTAGTCTGTTGGGAAGCAACGTTTTTTTTTTTTAATTGAATCAATGATCGAATCTGTCATATTACCAATTTGTTGGTTCAATGGATTTGATTAATATAAAATTAAAAAAATTAAAAAAACTGGGTATATGACTGTTATTCGATCAAGATCCAATTAATTAATAAAGGGTTATTATTCCATACACAAGTAATGGAGTGGTTAACATGTCTCTTCGAGTGTCATTTGGCGTATTAAAATTGAGTGAAACACTAATATCGACGGTTGAAAAAAAGGTTAATGAGAAAGTCAAAGTAAATTAAAAGTTTTCTACCCTAAAACATTACCAACTCACGAATAGAGTTTTCACTCAAAAGTCAGACCAAAAACCTTTTGATTCTTATTCTTTCAATCAACTTCTTTTTTCGTTCTTTCAATCCTCAATATATATATATAATCAAACTTGATTTCATACCATCAAAGTTTCTTCTCTTCACAGGGTTAATAACCCAAGTTTACTCCACAAGGTTGCAATAGCAGGTAATACAAATATTCTGATTTTCTCTCTCTCTCTCTCTCTCTATATATATATATGTTTTTATTTATATACACGATTTAGGGTTTAAATATTTGTCATAATTAGAATTAAGGAGGTTCTTATATATATATTATGTTATCAGACTAAATTCCCATTACCTTGTTCACATGGATGCTGGTAGCATGTTGAGTCATCTTCCTTGTAAGAGTTTGTAGCATATTGTTAGTTTTACTGTATTTGTTACAGCCATGATTATCAAGTTAAATGAGGGATTTATTTTAGGTTTATAATAACTACTAGGTAGAGCTAAATAGGAGTTACAGACTACATGCTTTTAATTTGAATATTTCATATTGTGTGATAAGGTAACATTGTTTCTTTTCACTTTAAGGAAGTGCCTCTTGCCATGTGATTTAAACAAATAAAATTGAAGGAGATGAAGGCTTCAGAGATCATGATATCAATCGAGTATGCTATTCAATAATTAATAGTTGAAGTTATACCAGAATTATATGTTGGAATATTTTGAATAATTGCAAAATGAAAAGTTAAAAGTAACCAAAAAGAATAATTATGTCTATTCATTTGGGTAATTATATCCTTATAAAGAGACATGGGACCTTCTATAAATAAGAGTAAAATTTTATTTGCAAGATGCACTAGAAAATATATCAAAAGTTTCTTTATATTCTTCCACCATCTTCTACATTCCTAGATTGTTCTATAAAGAATTACTACAAAAATTCATTATAGAAATTAAGATTCTTGTGGATTGTTTCCGTCAGTGCTAAATGTCAACAGTCATTGGGCTTCATTGTATTCTTGAAGTTTATTTGTCAATAACTCTTTTGCACACCATAACATAGGTGGAGGTAAATAAAACCTTAAAAAAGTGATATTAATACACGCCTTGAAACTTTCTTGAATTTCTTATAAGTTTATTTTTATCCTCATGCACCAACCGCATATGTTAGTATGAAATTTGAGTAATTAGATGATACCCAACAATGTTATAATAGCTATGTGAGAGTCAAAGGTTTTGGCACATGTAAAAATCGGATTTTTAGATAAGAACAAATAAAGAAATGATTGCTCGAGAATTTGTTTGTTCAAAAGGTGTGAGGGCAAAAAAAAAACTTTTGAGAGAGAAGATAGAGTTCATGCAACATCGGAAGAAACAAGAGAAGGTTGGAAGGCAATGATTCTAATATCCAAGAAAGAAGGAAAATGGGTTATTTCTCTATTTCATGCAGAACATAACCATGTACTAGTTTCGCCAAATAGCAAAAAAAATTATTCATTTATATAGAACACTGTTATGGTGTTTGATATTACCGATCCGTTACCTGATTATCCGACTAGGATCGACTCATAGCCTACATAGTTCGCATATGGGGGTTCGTACGTGATGAGTTCGCATCCTCTCATGAACTCGCACGGGGTGGGTTCGCACCATCATGTAGGTGAACCCCTACCTTGAGAACACGTGTTAATTTTAAAATAAACGTATTGACATGCATGGGGGCCTACTTAAGATGTCATATTCAGGAACAGAAACCGTATCATATAAATAGAGAATTTAACCCCTTTAGAAGATAGACACACTAAAACATTCAATAAACACAAACAAAAAATCAAAAAGATCTCATGCATATTCTTGATGAGTTTGGTAATCAATAAACACAAACAAAAAATCAAAAAGATCTCATGCATATTCTTGATGAGTTTGGTAAACATCCAAGTAAGATAGTTTCTGTTCTATCTCATGAATCCGGTGGGATTAATATGACTGACCGTGATGTTTTTAATTATTTAAGTCGTAAAAGAAAAATGCAATTGGAGAAAGGAGATGCTCAAATCATGTTAGATTATTTTGATAACTGTCAATAAAAAAATCCGGGTCTTTTCTATGCTATTCAAACCGATGTTGATGGTTGCCTTGCAAATTGTTTTTGGGCAGATGCAAGATCTAGAATGGCTTATAATGATTTTGGTGATGTGGTAGCATTTGATCCTACTTATTTAACGAATAAATATAGGATGTTGTTTGTTCCCTTTGCTAGGTAAATCATCTTTACCAACCTATTTTATTTGGGTGTGCTTTATTATGAGATGAAATTGAAAAAACATTCATTTGGTTATTAAAGACTTGGCTCGAAGCTATGCATGGATGCCCACCATCAACAATCATCACAGGTCATGATGCTGCAATTACAAATGCAGTTGCAAAAGTTGTCTCATACTGCCCATGCCATTTTTGCATGTGGCATATTGAGAAGAAATTTCCTCAAATTTTGAGTCATGTTTATCATTAGAATGTTGGTTTTAAGGAGTTCAATAGTTGCATTCATAATACACTTACACCGGATGAATTTCAATATGCTTGGATCAGTATTATTCCAACATATAATTTACATAATATTTCATGAGAAGTGGGTACCAGCTTTTTTACGTAACACATTTTGTGCTGGGATGCCAACAACTCAAAGAACTGAAAGCTTGAATAAGTTCTTCAAGGATTAGGTCAATGTTAGTACTTCAGTGAGTAAATTTGTTCTAAAATTTGAAGAAGCACTTGATGATTGGTATAATAAAGAGCGAGAGAAAATTTTCAAGACTATGAACTCAGCCAATTTTGAAAACATTATATCCTATGGAAGCGGAGGCCTCTCAAGTATACACTCGAAAGTTATTTAGGATCAGAATGAGTTGGTTCATGCTCAAGAGTATGTTGCTGATCGAGTTGGTGTTACTGATGGTTCAAAAGTATACAAAGTGCATGGGTTTAACAAGGAAAAGTCAATGTACATAATAACTTTTGACGTATCACTAAATAATGGTGTTTGTAATTGTCACAAGTTTGAATTCATGGGAATTCCACTTCCTTCTCAATACGTTTTACGTCGGTAGACAAAAGATGCCAAGAAAAATGGTAGTTCGAATATCACATAGAATGTGATTGTTGATAAAGTGAGTGAGCCATCTAATTTGTGATTTAATAGTGTTAATACACTCTATAGGACTTTTTAAAAAAGCATACGATCTTGCAATCCGTGGTATCAAAAGCTTGTTCGATGAACTGGATGATTTAGTCATTGATGAAATTGATGAAGCTAAGAAGTCAATTTCTATTGATGATTCCATAATTATTGAAGACGATATAATTTTGCGAGATCCTGTACATGCTGTCACCAAAGGGCATCCTACTTCATTAAGAAAAACAAGTAGCATTGAGGAAAGTAACAAAAAGAGCAAAACATGTAAGTTATTTTATCTTATTTTTATGTTTAATTGGTTTTTGCTTATTGTAGTATTGAATACAATTCTATCCCAACTTCTTGCAATGTTGATATCAGTGAAGCTTAATTTCCATTCCTATGGGACGTTAGTGTTTTATTTATTTGTGGTTGTTGCCTTTATAATTCGTCTGGTTCAAAGTAAATGGAAGCAAATGAAGAACCTCCTGATCACAAAGTTGTTTTTATTGTCCTATTGAAGTTAGACGAGTGAAGGAGATATTTGGAATGGTCTGATGAAATTGAAAAGTAGACTGTGGATAGTTCTAATTTGTCTTTTAGACTTACTCAGAAAGAGAGTTAGTGTTTGAACCATTTAATTGCCTATTAGTAGATTGTTCATGTTTAAAATAATCAATAACAAGTTAAAAGCAAATGATTCATTGATACGAGGCAAAGAGAAAATGGCCATTGTGACTGCCTTAGTATTGTCGTGCGCATTATTATATAATATTTGTATCGATATTATGCCATTGAAAACGAGTTTTTGTTGTGCCTATTGAAGGGTGATGAGTTGTGATTATGGTGAGGAGACACAACGCGATAGTTATGGGGATCGAGATTGCTTCTAATTCATATTTTGTTCGCTTGTAACACCGCGTCAACTACAGATTTCTGCTGTTAAGATAACCAAAAAACAACAGACGGACTTATACGCTTAAACACTACCTTCTGTTAGTATAAGACTTAAGCAGTTGCCTTTAACCTGTAATCTACACAAGAATCTTCCTCGACACAATCAGTTTATAGAATATCTGAAATAATGGGCAGCACAATTAACTCAAATCTTACCATGAAAAATTGACTAACAAAAAAGAAAGCAAAAACTTTAATTAAAATCCTGCCCTAAGGGGAACAAAGAGAGAAAGGAACACCTCTCAATTTGATTCCACTAATCGTACGCATGGAAAGGTAGAATATTGGCAGGAACCTATTTTGAATGTGGTTACATCCCTCACTACATCGTCTGATGGGGAAAAAATCTAAATTAATAAGATACAAGCGTTCTATAAACAATTATAAAAAAACTCGAAACAATTAAAATATGCACCAAAATAAATTTAAGAATTTAAAAAAAAAAACGTCACAAGCAAACAAAATATCAACCTCAGCACATCCAGCATAACCAACAACGTTCCTTGAATTGTAAAAGCACCCTCCAATCTTACCATACCAAATATTATTACGCCTCAACACTTCAACTAGCAAGAGAAGGCAATGTCGAGTCGGCAAATTTTCGATTTTAACTAATCCTATCACTCAAATCCTTAGTTTAAGAGTCTCTACAAGTGAATTTAAGATAATGTCAAGTATCTTTTTTAATTATTTTATTTTGATAAAATATAAATAAGGGTAGTGGTTGAAAAATAACCTATAAATGTATAGTAAAATATTAAAAATATAAATATTTAAAAAAAAAGATATGATAATTTTTTAAAGTTATTTGTAGAATAAAAAAAAATACGCTATTAGTGCATCAAATACTAACTCTAAAAATAAATGGTATCAATCCAAACCCGCTTGTGAAATTTTTTTACTCTATTAACAATGTGTGGGATAATTATAGCCCAAATGTCAATCTTTTCAACATTATATATAAATACCTAATAAATAGGCTTAACCCAATGTTCTTAGCAGTTAAAATTTTCTCATAAATTTTTTTTAAGCAATGTAATATCATTGCAACCTGCTATCAGGAACTGAAAATTGGGAATGAGAAAGGTGATGAAGTTGTGGAGGGTTCCTATAGCTAAGGGATGGGAGAGGGAGGGGAAGAGGATGAAGAAGAAGAAGAAAGACGTACAATTATAAATATTATAAAATGATATTTATTTTATTTGTATTTAATATTTAATATAATTCTTTTATTTAATTAAAATGTCATAATTAGAAAATGAATGAAAATTTAAGTATGGAAAAAATTAAAATAGCTAAGTGTAAAAAGCACTATAATTTGAAACCAAATTTTATCAAAGCATTTGATTAAATAATAATTAAAGCATGTTGTATGACCTAAGTGGGGAAAAACGTGTGGCTAGTGATGGAACAGAACTCCTACATCAAAGCAAGTATTATTTTGGCTTCATATGTGGCACTGTTTAAGGAGCAATATATATGACCCCTCGCCACAATATACATGTTGTGTATCAACAATATTTGAGAACTCACATCCCTGACTTGGTGCTTTGCCAAATTTCTTTTAGGTACTTTGAATTTTGAAATTTTATATATTTCAATGTTATAATTAATGTTAAAAAAGAATAAATTTATGTTTGGCACCTAAAGTTTTTCAAATTTTCTTTTTAATTTTTTATAGGATTTATAATTTTTTAATGATAAATTTAGTAATATTTTTAGTTTAATTCCGTAAACTAATACAAAGTAGTATCTAAATATTAATTTAGTAAAAATAAAATTTAATAATTATAATATCTAATACAAATTGTGTATTTAACTTATTTTATTTTTCCTAAATTTTGGTGATTAAGATTATCTCAAAATTAAAAATATTTTTTGAAAAGTAGGCCTCGCATGTGGAACATGTATATTTTATATAAATATCCCTGCCCCCTCATCAACAATTCTGGCCTCACCCTTGTATATTTGTTTCTTTTATGCAAACTATATATGTATATATTAGTTACGATGGCACCATTCATCACTTTGCGTAATTCTAAATGGCTTCACCATGAATAATGGCACCTCTCCTCAAATTTGCATAACTCTGAATAGCTTCGCTGTGAACGATGGAACCTTTCATCACTTTGTGTAATTTTGAACAGCTTCGCCGTGGACAGTTGCACCTCTCCTGTAACACCCCTAACTCGTATCTGTCTCTAGAACAAGGTTACGGAGCATTACTGGAATAAACATATCAAATTCAGACATTTTATATCATTTCTCATTCATATCAGAAATTAATCATAAACAATCATATTGTCCCTTATATGAGCATTCGAGGCCTAAAATATGCAATTGAAATAAGTCGGGACTAATCCGAGTACTCAAAAAAGTTTTCGAAAAATTTCAATATTTTTCTTAGGTGCAGGGTACACACGCCCGTGTGGCTCATACGACCAAGAGACATGCCCATGTCTTAGGCCGTGTGGACATTCGAAATAGGGCACACGGCCAAGTTACACTCCTAGGAGCTAGGCAGTGTGTAAGTGCAGGGATAACACGGCCAAGCCACACGCCCGTGTGCCAGGCCGTGTGATCAATTCTGAACATTTTGCTTTGAATTTTTAAAAAATACAGGGGACACACGGCCAAAACACATGCCCATGTACTAGGTCGTGTGTCACACACAGCTGAGAAACACGCCCGTGTCTCTACCCGTGTGGACAAAATAAGGTCATTTTCAAGCCATATTTCTCACCCAAACTTGCCTTGCACCTACATTATCACTTTAACACATTCACAAACCAATCCAAGACACTTAAACCAAACCAAAACCAAGTTTTATGCAATACATATTAATACATGTGCTCAAGTATTCATACTTACCAAATACTTATATATGCATATTTGTTTAACTAAATATGCTATCTCAAATCAATTTTCAATATGCTTACATGATTTCCATCATTCAACCATTTCAAGAACATATCAAACACATTAAGGTCATATATATATACATCAAAACATATCAAATTACAAGACACATCAAATGGCTGATTTCAACCAAACACATACATACCATCCATGACCACTTTAGCCTATACATGCCATTATAACCAAAATGTATTTACTATATATACTGTAACGGTCCGATTCTGGGCCTAGTCGGAACAGTGGTTTCGAGACCACAAATCCGACGAGAGAAAATATTATTATTATTATATTTTTATGGTCTAAAATTTTGCGGAAAATTTTCGTAAAAATTTCGTTTGAAAATTTCGACGTTTGGGCACTCAATTTAGTCAAAAGGACTAAATTGTAAAAAGTGCAAAAGTTCAGTTCTACATCTTAGAGGTGTCTAATTGTTATGAAATTTTAAATTGGAGGTCTTTATGTGGTAATTAGACCATTAGTTAGTTTATGGACAAAAATGGGTATAGAATTAGTGAAATAGATTTTTTTAA
This sequence comes from Gossypium hirsutum, assembly GCF_007990345.1. NCBI lineage: Eukaryota > Viridiplantae > Streptophyta > Magnoliopsida > Malvales > Malvaceae > Gossypium > Gossypium hirsutum. The sequence goes on along the minus strand of NC_053445.1, from coordinate 40,385,639 downwards.
GTAAGGGTATTTTAGTCATTTGGTAATTAAATAGAATTAAATGGGAAAAAGATGGCAAAATATGCTCATTTTCTTCATGGTGAACGAAATCAGCAAGGGGGGAAGCCATATTTAGGGGTTTTAAGCTTCCAAGTTCCATAGTAAGTGATTCCAAGCCCCGTTTTTATTGTTCTTTACGTTTTTAGAGTCCCGGTAACTTGGTTTAGCTTATTCTACCATTAATTCGTGTTAGAGTTTATATTTGGAAAAATACTCATAGGTGAAATGTGTTTATTTTTCTGTTTAATGGTAGAATATGAAGCTAGAAATTATGTTAAACAATTTTTGCTAAGCAGTTTTAAGTAAAAACGGGTAAATCGATATAATCAGTAAAAATATTTATTGTTCATAAGTGTATGTTAGAGTGAGAATTTGATGTTGCCATAGAAGGAAAAAGTGTTCATCATGTTGTAAAACATAAGAATAAGGTGTGAAATTTAATTTTCGAGCTTAGGGATGAAATTGGAAATATGCAAAAGTTTAGGGACAAAATCATAATTTTTGCAAAAGTTGAGTCGAGGATTGTTTTATTAAATGTGAATGTTAAATAAGCTAAATTTGCTATTATAGATCAAGAAAGACGTGAAGACCACCTTAAACGGGGAAAAGAAAAGGTCGAGGAGTAAACCGCAAAATCACAATATTTTGTTCCGAGGTAAGTATGCATGTGATTTAATGTATTATTTTAATGTTATTTTATATATATTGCTGGGATTTGATTGAAAATGGAACGAATGCTCGATACAGACTCTAAAATATTGTTAAATTGGAAGGTAGTAAAACGTTGAAAATCAAAGTTTCCAGTTGAACACTCGGAATAAGCCAGGATACATTGAACATAAAAAGGGGGTTGCTAAGTGCTGATTCCCCCAAAGGGTTGCTAAGTGCTGATTCCCCAAATCATCGGCGGTTGCTAAGTGCTGATTCCACCGTGTCTTCAGATATGAAAGGGGTTGCTAAGTGCTGATTCCCCAAATCATCGGTGGTTGCTAAGTGCTGATTCCACCGTAACGGATTGTATAAGGGGTTGCTAAGTGCTGATTCCCCGAATCATTGGTGGTTCCTAAGTGTTGATTCCACCATATTTTTGAATGTGCAAAAGGGGGTTGCTAAGTGCTGATTCCCCCAAAGGGTTGCTAAGTGTTGATTCCCCGACTCACTGGTGGTTGCTAAGTGCTGAATCCACCAAATAACGATTAATATTCTAAGTGTTCAACAGGAAAATTGGAATGGTGATTGAACATGTAAATTAAATATGATTGTGTGGGGAATATTGGGTTTGATATTTAATCAACCCATGTGTAAGATGAATGGAAGTATCAAAACTACAAAAGAGCAAGTTGGTTACAAACAGCTTAAAACAACAGTAGTTGGGTAACTTGTAAAATTCACCATAAATGGTGGAATTTGAATTAGAGGTTGGGTAATATATTAAATTGAATCTGAATGAGTCTATTTTCATATGAAAGAAGCATAGCAAGAAAAAGAGTTATATATTTTGAGATATTTAAATTTTAGTGAGACATGGCTGAATTGATTTCGAGATCCCCTGTTCCAAAAATCACCAAAAATTGTAAAAAAATAATTGTGGATTGAAATTTATATGCTTAAATTCCTCATTAAGTTTATTTTCTGTAGAAATAAACAAGAACCTTATATGAATTTTGTACAGAGAGTTATATAGATTTTAGTAAAGGGTGGTTAGAGCTATCGAGTAGTGAAACAGGGAAAGGTTTGAAGAATAAACTATACTAATTGGAAAAACCAAAAATTCTAAAAATTTTATGGTAGAAAGGTATATGAGTCTAGTTTTGGAGAAAATTTATGGAACTCAATTTTGAGCTCTGTAGCTCTAGATAAAAATAAATTAGTGACTGTGAAGCAGAAAAACAACTTGCTGGAAATTGAGCAAACTATGAAATTTATGAATGATTAAAATTATATCACTTTGTAATATTATGAGAAATTTATTAATTTGTCATGTGGTTACTTACTAAGCTAGATGCTTACTCTTCTTTATTTTTCTCTTGATTATAGTGATAACAATCTGCCGGAAGTTGGACGAAGTCAAAATATCATCCACACTATCGTCATCTCTCGGGGTATTTCGTAATCAATACTTTTGAAACATGGCATGTATAGATGACTTAATGTAATATGATATAAATATGTTTGTAAAATAATGTTTGGTTAAAAATGTTGGTGTTTCTTATTGAATAAATTGTGTATGCACATATAATACTGTAATTGGTTGAAATATTAAGATCGTTTGAAATTGTTCTTTAAAAATTTGCAGGAGGTTTTATGTAAAAATAAGCAGAAATGCTACCGAAATTTTACAAAAAAAAAATAGCAATACCTCGTGCTCTATTCCATCAAGGAATACGGGTAAGGGGTGTTACATATACCAAAATAAACTGATGGATAGTGTGATGATATCTCCACCAAGCCTCCAACCCAACGAGCTTACGAATTATATAAAACAGAGGAAAAATAATAAAGTAAGCATTTAATGCTTAGTAAGCTCGTATAACGGAAATTAACTTACCATTTAATTGCATTTATGGTAAATATACATAATATATTCAAAGCAAGTTGGCATATAGCCTATACACATATCCCCATAAAAATGTTAGTCATTTATTTCACTTGAATATCAATAAACAAGTATGAACTTATCATTAATCAAGTTTCCTTATTCATGTACTTTCCATATCATGTATTCAAACTTCATATAAAAGTCATGCTCACGTAGTCAAATATATGTCCATAATCTTTCATCACAAACTCATATTGTCATTTATCATAACTTTACCCATTGAACCACTTATAATATCGATGGATACATGGTTAGAACACACAAAGTGTACATACTATATTCTGTGAATTCATATTCAAGAATGCTCATTGAGCATTTAAACGGGAAACTCTTCCAAGCCAAATAACAGGAAGCTTATGTGAGCTTGTAACGGGAAGCTTATCCGAGCTTAATAACAGGAAGCCCATAAGAGCTTAAATCGGAAAGCTCATGCGAGCTTAACAAGTAACTCCGAAGAACTATTATCAGGAAGCTCATGAAAGAGCTTTTAATCAAGAAACTCCAGATAACCATATATCAAGACGCTCATAAGAGCTGCAGTGTGTCCGCAACACATGCAGGATCACTATCGATCAGAATGCTCATAAGAGCATATATACAGAAAGCTTGGAAGAGCCATGTATCAGAAAGCTTAGGAGAGCTTATATTGGGATGCTCATTTGAGCTATGACAGGACGCTCTTGCGAGCTATGGTGTGTTCGCAACATATGCAGAACCACAACCACTCTGGAAACCCTGTATCCATCTAATTTCATTTGTTCAAACTAGATTTATTTCTTGTTGGACATTGTCGGATATGTGATTTATTTTCATACTTAACAATTATTAAGATCACATATATATAAATTAAGCATAACACATAAATATACAATTTAGTTACACAAACTTACCTCGACAATGTTTGTGTTTGTAGGGTACTAATCTGATACTTTTTATTTTCCTCGATCCAATTCCGTACTAGGTCTATCCGGATATATACGAGTAAATTTAACTCAACTTAATACGATTCCTATTCAATTCAATTCAATTCATGTCCTACGCAAAATTACCATTTTACCCTTATACTTTTAATTAATGACTATTTTGTCCCTAGGCTCGGAAAATGAAATTCATGCAATTTAATCCTTATTCCAAGCCTAGCTAATTTTTACATTTAACATTTACAGCCCAATTAATTCATAAAATTTAGAATTTTTCCATGAATTTTACATCTTTACAATTTAGTCCCTAAATCACAATTTCATGAAAATTCACTTTACAAAAGTTGTTTATCTATCAACAACCTTTCATTTTCTACCATAAATTTCATAATTAATACATATTCATCCATGGAAAAACCCTAGTACTTTGATAACTTTACAAATTAATCCCCGAGATAGCTAGATTAAGCTATTACGATCTTGGAAAATAAATATCATTAAAAACGAAACAAGAATGCTTACCCAATTAAGCCAAATAAGCTTGCTTGAGTTATCTTCTCTTAGCTAGGGTTTCCATAAAAAAATTTGGGAAAGATGATGAAAAATATGATATTTTCTTTATTTAATTACTTATCATCTTTTATTAATTTTACTTTCCAATTTAGTTAGTTTCTTTAATTAAATTTTCATGGATGAATCATCATACTTATCTACTAGCTCCACTTAATGGTCTAATTCTATATTTGGACCTCTAATTTTGAATTCCATAGCTATTTGATCCTTTTAGCTACTAGAATTCAACTTTTGCATTTTACGCAATTTGGTCATTTTATCAATTAATCATGTAATCGGTAAATTTTCTTAACGAAATTTGTATACGATATTCCTATCATAATTCAGGCCATAAAATAACATTAAAATAAATTTTCTTTCGGACTCGAATTTGTGGTCCCGAAACCACTATTCTGATTTTACTGAAAACGGGCTGTTACATCTCTTGTAATTTATGTAATCTCAAACTGCTCCATTGTGAACGGTGGCCCCTTTCATCACTTCATGTAATTTCGAATGGTTCATCGTGAATGGTGGCATCTTTCTTCGATTTTGTGTAATCTTAACAGTTTCACTGTGAATAATGACACCTTTATCACTTTCCGTGATTTTGAACATCTTTGCCACGAATGGTAGCACCTCTCCTTAAAATTTATGTAATCTCGAACAATACCAAACCATTGCACCTACTATCATATTTGCATAATCCTAAACAGTTACACCTTGTGTAATCTCGAACAACTATATCAAATGGTTGCACCTAGTATCACATTTGCATAATCTTGAATGGTTGCCCCTACTATCACAAAACCTATATAAGGCATAGCTACACATTTACTAGTAATTATTATCCTTTAAAAGCAAGCGTAATTGTAAACGTTTCTTATTCAATGAAGTTGTCAAAGTGAGCAATTAAAGTTGCCATTCATTAAAAAGTTTAGCAAATTCAAGCCCTAGCAAAATCAATGAATAAGGTTAAAATGTGTTACTTGTGTGCATAAACATCAATGAAACAAAATATATATATATATATATTAAGAATAATATGTCCTCATTCAATGAAATCTAAAAATTACAAAATACAAGCAAAAACGAAAATACAAAAAACTCCTCGCCTAAGCCTATTTAGGTTCTAAGTTTTTGAAGGGTCTCAGAGCTAGTTACTTTATAACTTTCCCTTCGATTCTAAAGGAGGCAATTGTTATGCAACCTTTTGCTACCCACCAAAATAATCCCTTACTGGGCACTTTTCGAGAGTACCCCTCGTCCAATTGTTATGCCACCCTTCACAACCCACCAAGACAACCCCTTACTAGGCACCCTTTGAGAGAACCCCTTGTCCAAGGACAAGTGGGATCGTCTGACACCTGACACTTTAAGGATAGCAGTGTTAAACAAGACAGCCTATGACACAAGTAGGACTATGCAATGCATATAATAACAATAATGAACTTGCAACGGTAGTGCTTGTTGAGCACCTGACCTCAGACACATAGTTAGGTTGACATGTAGATCGCATGAATGTTTTGTTGCCATGTGTTAGCATTTCATTGGATGAAAATAACAACTCATGCTTGCTATTGAAGTAACATGTTTGACGGTTTAAACTTTTATGTCAAATTGATATAAATTTCTTTTATATTTTATGTATTACATTGTAAGATGCGTAGTACAACCTTTAATGTTTCAAGCACATTGCGACATCTAACCAAGAAAGGTGAACATAGAGACATAATAGGAGGGACATAAGGAAAGGGGACTCAAAGTAACTAATTTAAAAGTTTAATCAACAATATGATAATAAAAGTATTTTTTTATACAATATATATTTCTATTTATAATTGCTTCTTAACTTTTAAATTAGATGAGAAGCGTGTTAAGTATATTTAAATTCACGTTTTTTAATTACTATAATAATAACTATGCCAATTGAACAATGTTTGATAAAAAAAGTTTATTGAACCCAAACTAAACCTAAAATCTTACTTTAATGGTCTTTCCTAGACTTCAATTTGAGAACATTTTTGCTCTATCAATTACTTTGAAGATCCAAATTGTCATCTAATTGCCTCCGAAGTTGTCAAACAAAAAAAATTCCACCATAACAATCAAACCATACTTTTAATACTCTCAGCCAGCCTCCACAACAATTAATACAAGTTTAAGAGGTTATCCAAATTAAGTTAACAAACATGTCCCAACACAAACAAATGGCTGCTCCAAAATGCCAAGATTTTAGTAATTGTCACAAAATAATTAGAACCTGAGGTAGTAGAAGTTGAAAAGGAAAAGGAAAATATTTATATATATAAAATAAGGATTCTCCAATAAAAAAGAGATGCAAGTTTTCATACAACTCAGTACATGAATCTCACATACAAATCCACATTAGATACAGAGAAACTAAGGTTCAGTTCCGACAGATTCTAGCAGTAGGCATTGTGACACAAACAGGAGCATATTTTTTCTTAGCTTCAGCCGTCCCACGTTTAGGCTCTTCTTCGCCCATCGCAACATTTGCAACAGAGCAAGCGGCAGCGGCAGCAGCGGCAAAGATCAATTCCCTCCTCCCATTGCTGCCCTCTTGCTTCATTATTTCCAAGCTGGCCTTGTCTCCTTGGTCGGCGCTGGTCGCCTTGGCCACAATCGCACCTCTGCGAGCAGCTCTCGAAGGAAGTCTAGTCAAACTGGAGCTTGAGCTCGGAAGGAGAGAGGCTGTCATGCTCATTGAAGCCATGTCCGTCTGTGGTAACTCTAAGCAAGGGGCGCAGACTCTTTTTAGGTTTGCTCGTGATCGATGAGAAAGCTGGAGTAGTTGTTGATTATATTATTAGTTAGTCGTGGAATAGGCATTGTCGGTAACCCCTTCATCCATTTCCTTATCCAAAGAAATGCTGCGACAAATGGGTCATAGCCACGTGTTGCTTTATATGCAATCTCTTTTGCGTAGTCGTGCTTTATGGATGCCTAATTTGTGAAGCTCATGAGTTTGGCCCAATTGTCTCTGGAAGTTTCATGGCAATTTTAGATAGAAAAATTAAAAGGTGCCTTGACATATCTCAACAACATAAGCTATAAATTCGGCATTTCAAAAACCTTTGACCCGAGCTCAAACTAGCTATATCACTAGATCTCAAAACTTGTTAACTGAGCATGTTGATCCTCCCGAAGGAGATGCTATCAATGAATTACAAGCACCATAATCAACTGGGCTTCTTTTTCTTTTATTATAAGCAAATGTTATTTATGGGTTTAATTCATCTCATAATATGCATAATACACTAAGAAGGCAAGACATAACTCATATATGAACCATAAGCTTTGAATCAAATCCGGATTGATTAAAACAAAACTTGAGATTAAATTTCTTATGACAACCAAAGAAGCAAAGAAGCAAAGAAGTGAACATAGGCATTGTCTTGATAGGCAAAAAAGAAGTTGATATTACTACCCTAGGCACTAAAGCCCTCTTAATCACCATCACACATCCACCCTCTCTGCATCTTCAAGAACAAGAGTCTTCGCTGGCTTTCCCAACAGATCAGTATACTCCTGGAAAGGAGACCTTGTGAAACGAGTCTCCTTCCAGAAATCAGGAGTCAAGAAGCCGTACGTTTTCAATAGACACTCAAAGGTGGCCTGCATTTTACATTCCAAAATCAACGCATAATCAGATATCACCAATAACTCAACCATCCATCTTTAAAACATATCTTAAACAGCTATCTAGAACCGAAAACAGGCTGATTTCACAATAATCAAATACAAATAACTTCAAGAATAGTTAACAATTTACAAACATATAACCAAGCATATAGCCAAAACACCCCTCCCACACACACTTCCACCAACAAAATATTTCATTTCAAATAGTATGGAAAACCATACATTCAACATCAATTATAAAGCATCGACAATTGGTATAGAATTTACAACCACAACAATGTAGGGGATTTCAAGACATCAAAGAATGTATTGTAAGAAAACCATACAACCTCCAACCTAACTACTGTGCAATACTAAACAATTGCAAATCATGAGAAAAGGACTCAATTCACTGATAGGAACATTCAATAAGATTGGTCAGTCTTACAAATAGTCATGTACGCATGTCCACACCCAAATACAGATATTATCAAACCGTTGACTATGATACAATACAGCCAGTGTAAGTTATAGCATTAGAGAATTAAATTACTCAACTCTTAAGATATCTGCAAAATTCTAAACCATGCATCAATTACCAATTTATTATATTATGCCATACAAGGACGTAAATTCAAGATAACATCATTTTTATAGCATAAAAAATTATAGCATAAAAAGATGAAATATGTTTCTATTAAATCAGCATTTAAGAACCATGGGAACAAGTAAAAACCAAAAATATTTGATCACTCGTAAATAATCAATATCCCAAATTTAGAGACAGACAATGTAACAGTAACCACTATCAGTGGAATAGTCAACAACTTCTATCGAATTAATAACCTACATCCCAAATCAGACACATTTGATCAAATAACAAGTAAAGAATCTCGGTACTTAAATAAAAAGTCAACAAATCACTGATAAGCATGGAAGAATTAGAAAAATAAAAAAATTGCTCAAACAATAAAAACCCATTTCCAAATAGATACAAACAAATCCAAAATCAATAGTAAATAACAAAAGAAACCAACAATTTTTTTAAAAAAAAATACTATTAAGAAAGGCAATACCTTAACGAAGTTACCAAGCGTCTTAGTAGAACCCCTAGAAGAAGTAAAAACATCGTCAATTCCAGCGAACTGGAGCACCTTCTTGGGCACCCTAGCAGCCACAATACCGGCACCTCTCGGTGCGGGCACCATCCTAACAGTGACAGACCCACATTTCCCAGTAACTTTGCAGGGCACTGTGTGAGGTTTTCCGATCTTATTCCCCCAATACCCTCTCCTCACCGGTATAACCGATAATTTCGCCAATATTATGGCCCCTCTTATAGCCGTTGCAACTTCTTTGCTACACTTAACTCCCAAGCCGACGTGCCCATTTCCGTCGCCAACGACGACGAAGGCCTTGAAACGGGTACGCTGCCCGGCACGGGTTTGTTTCTGGACTGGAGTGATCTTCATGACCTCATCTTTCAATGAAGGGCCAACGAGTTGGTCGATGATTTGGTACTCTTTGATGGGGAGGGAGTGGAGGTAGATTTGCTCAAGGGACGTGATTTTTCCGGTTTTGACCAAACGCCCAAGCTTAGTTACGGGCACCCATTTCTCTTCTTCCTCTCTGCGGCCACGACGCCTTCCTCTTGGGCCACGGTCGGATCTTCCACCAAAGCCACGCCTGAAAGCTCCACGCTCTCCTCCGCCTCTTTCTGCCATTTTGTTATTGGTTTGTATGTGTTACCAAGAGGGAGGGTATGCTGTCCAATTAAGAGCGGCGATGATAGGAAGACTTATATTTAACAAGATTCTGAATCTAGGGTTTTAAGATATGGCTTTATTTTGATTTTGTTGGTTTTGGGCTAAGCAAAAATGGATTGCTGTTATGATCCAACCCAAAACAACAGTTTACGGCCCAATTACTCTTGGATTAAGCTATACTATAGAACATAGAAGCCCAACTTTTTAGAACCAAATATTTTTACAAAAGAAAGTCAAACATTTTAAAATAGTCAAAGGTCAATTTATTTTTCAAAATTGCTCAAATAATAGCTTTTCAAATTATGTTTTTTATTTCTTTATTTTCATTTCAAGTAATATATTCTAAACCTATCAACATCCACTTAATATTTACTAGAAATTGAGCTGATGTGCCCGGAAAGCCTTTTGTAAAGGTTGGCCTTTATATGACCATTTTAAAAGGTTTGACATTTATATGAGCAATCTCTAAAAGGTTGGGCCCTCATTAAATACTCAAAATATCGTATTAAAGTCGGTTAGGTCTCAGCGAGATTTTTAATTTTTTATTTATTTTCAAATTCAAAATTCTTTCTTCTTTAATTATCAAATTAAATAACCATTTTAAGAGTGTAAATAGTAATTGAATATATTAAAATTGGTATATTTTTATTTTTTAAAAAATCAGAATAAATTAACAGTGATAAACTTGTAAATATATATCATCATTGTTTAGTACATGATTTGGATGCAATTACCGCTTCAGACTTCAACACCACCATCTCAAAAGTTATACACCATTTAAAGATTCACAAACTTATGAATTTTGATTCAATTTTCTCTCAACAATATCATAGTCTTATACGAATAACTAGAATTCTTCAAAATCTTATTAAAATCTTTTTAAAGTGAAATGGTAAATTTAGAAGTGAATTCCATCTTATTTATAGTAAGGACTTAAAGCTTTAGTATTCATTAAACAAAACTTAAGCATTTATTGTTTTCAATTAAATAATAAAATCAAAGTAATTTTCTGCTTTGTTTTTTTTTTTTATTATGTAAGGATAAAACGTCAAAAAGATTAATCATAACAAAGCCTTTGTTTAGCTACTTGATTAATATCATTGTATAAAAGCTTGAGCATAACAATGCCTTTATAGGTGTAGACAGAGCTTGTTTGGCGGCGTCCAAAACAGCATTACACTCCCTGTAAGAATGCTTAACATGCACATCCTAATCTCTCTTTAACCAGGATCGTATTCTTCTCACAATAGTATGTGTCATCCTACACCTGCTGCTATCAAACAGTCTTATCACCTCCACATTATTTGTTTCCAAAATGGCCTTCCTTATACCAAGGTCCCATGCATAACGTAGACCTTCCAAGCTATACCTCAAAGCTCGGCTTCAAATGCTGAACAGACCCAATATGTCGAGCAAAACCCAAACACCACATTCCTTTGTCATCTCGAATTATGCGTCCAGCAACAGCACATCCATCGACTGTCGAAAAGCACCATCAACATTGATCTTATACCATCCGGATGGTGGGAAAGTCCACTTCACCCATCACACCTGTTCCGAACCTTGTTTAACAACAGTCCATCGAGGCTCATTTAAAATACTTGCATGCTCATTTACTCAATTCAAACACTCCCTGTGTCTCAATGAAGGTTGGTTAAAAAATACGTGTACACCTCCTCTTCCATAACCCCCAGCAAATGAAACCAAACAGAGTTTCCCAGTTATTTATGTTTGTGAAATAACCTGGATTACGTACATTGATCATGACCTATCTCATAGTATTTAGCACAAAAAATCATCAACCTTTTCTGACTTCAGATGGCTCGACCATAGCCCCAACATATATGGACAGAAATGTAACACACTATCAATGTCTTCTATCACGTCACCACAAAAAACACAGTTCGCGTCATTGGTTAATTTCCTTCGCATTCTTTCCAAATTCGTAAGTATTTCCCCTTTACACACAAGCCATAAGAAGTTACGTACCCTTTGAGGTCCTAGATATTTCTCAATGAGCTTCCAAATCCGTTTACTTAGGTCCCCCACTCTTGATGAAGCTAGAGCTTTGTAGGCGGATTTGACTGTAAATTTCCTTTTTTCCATCCCATATCCAACCTGGAGAATCAGCCCCATCACTAGCATTGGGAGGTAAAATCGTTGTTATCTTTAACAAAATTTCTTGTGGAAACAAAGCTTGAAATGTAGTCCAATTCCACTCTTCATTTGTTGCGACCATTGAGGAGACGGTAGTGAAATTATCAGGGAGTGATCGACTGTAATAATAATTCAAAAGAAACTGATGTAACCTCAAATCTGAGATAAGAAGAAAGTAGATAAAAGAAGAAGAACAAAGAGCAAAGAGATTTCCTTGTGTGATTTCATAACAGTTTCTCCCTTACAACCAGTGCTTAAAAGGGAAAATAAAGAAAGGATAAATGTGGCAAATTCAGTTGTAACAATACTCACCGTTTAATTAAAGTCCCTACGCACCATTTTGCTAAATTATTCTCAGTATTAAACGCACCATTTTACTTAAGTGAAACTCACCGTTTTAAGACCCTTTTACTCTTTATTTTCCTACTTAGCTTTTTACCCCATAACAAGTACTACCTCCCAAGAAAAGGATCCTTGACCTCAAGGATGAAAGTGTGGAAATTTTGCTTGAAGCAGAAGTAAAGATTTCCATGTTGCGTCTTTAGGAAAAGAGTCAATCGATTCCACCAAAACTTCAGTAACAACTTAGTTTCCCTTCTTAACTATTTTTCTATCCACAATTCTAACTAGTTCTTTCTGCAATGCTCCATGAGCATCAACCAAGGGTAGTTGAGCTTGAGTAGGAGTTGACTGAGAGACGTGAAATGTTGGATGAATATGGGAGCTTGGGGGTAATTGAAGAGTATACGCCACTTCCCGCACTTTCTTAATCATAGAGAAGGGTCCATAGTACTTAAGAGATAAGTTTTTATGAAGAACCTTCTTAATTGTCTGTTCCCTATAAGGTTGTAGTTGCAAGTATACCAAATCACCAACATGGAAACTCCTCTCAGATCGATGTTTGTTAGCTAACTGCTTCATACGAGACTTAGCTCTTTTGAGATGAAATTGAAACAGCTTCCTAGCTGCCTCTCGAGCCTGTAGGCTCCTATCATCTGTGGATGCTAAGTAAGGCATGTGTTGAGGTGGTGGTTGCCCATACAAAGCTTTATATGGGGTGAGCTGAATGGAGGAATGAAAAAAGGAGTTATACCACCACTCTGCAAGGGGTATCCAATTGAACCAATTTGCAGGTGTCTCTCCGGTCATGCATCTCATATAATTCTCAAGACACTGATTTAGTACCTCCATTTGACCATCTGTTTGAGGATGGTATGCTGTGGACAATAGGAGTCTGGTACCAACTCTTCGAAATAGTTCTTGCCAAAATCCACTGACAAAAATTTTGTCTCTGTCTAATATAATTGAATTAGGCATGCCAGTTTATAAATATGATTCAAGTACTTCTGTGCTACATCTTTAGCTGTATTGGGTGGGATAGTGCCAAAAAAATACCATATTTAGTTAAATGGTCCACCACAACCAGAATGGAATTCTTCCTTCTTGAGTTCGGCAATCCTTCAATGAAATCTAAACTAATAATAGACCAGCCTCGATCAGGCAGAGGTAAAGGCTGCAAAAGTCCTGGAGATGCTAATGTCTCACTCTTACATCTCTGACAGACCAAGCACTCTCTAATCTAGTGTTTGACATCAGTTGTTAGACCCTTCTAATATAACAAACTAACTAAATGTTTCCTAGTGGCATGAATACCTGAGTGACCCCCCACTACACTAGTATGAAAATGGTGAAACAGTTCCCTTCGCAAATTCATGTTCTTTCCCACCACAATTTTTCCTTCATTTTGCAAAAATCTTCCATCTCAAGAATACTTTTGGTTTTGATGACTATGCTTTTTGACACCTTGTATGATCCCTTTCAACTTATCATCTAATTCATATGATTGTTGCACCTGCTCCAAGAGACTGGAAATAACAAAACTAGCTGATAATTGAAAGAATTGACCTTGCTCTAACTGAGGTTGTCTAGAGAGAGCATCAACCACCCTCTTGTTGATTCATTTCCTATAAGAGACCTCAAAGTCATAACCTAACATTTTAACTACCCATTGTTGCTGAAATGGTGTGATAGCTACCCATCTTTAAGGGGCTTGGCTAACAACCCATAGTTTCTAATGGATCTCCTATAGTAGCCAGATAGTCCAAAAAAGCTTATTAATTCTTTTACTGATTGAGGAATGGGCCATGAAGAAATACATTCAATCTTTGATCTATCCATGAATACTGTCCCCTCATGTAGCACATGTTCAAGGTACTCAATTTGAGAAGTACTAAAACAATATTTATTCTTTTTTGCAAATAGTTGTTGATCCCTTAAGATGAGAAGAAATGTTCTCAAATGTTGTAAATGTTTGAACCATGACTTTGAATAGACCATTATGTCATCAAAGAATACAAGCACAAACTTCCTCAACAATGGTTTGAACACTGAATTCATAAGAGCTTGAAAACTGGAAGGAGCATTAGTGAGGACAAAGGGCATCACTAGGAACTCATAATGTCTCTCATGTGTCCTGAATGTTATTTTATGTACATCAGGTTTTCATATTCAGATTTCAGGATATCCAGACCTCAAATCCAGTTTGGAAAACACTCGAGTTTCCCTCAATTCATCCAGCAACTCCTCAACTATGGGAATGGGAAACTTATCCTTGATTGTATATTGATTTAGTTGTATGTAATCAACATACAACCTCCAGCTTCCATCTTCTTCTTTTTTATCATCACTCTAAAGGAAGCATAAAAGCTATTGTTATCCCTAATTATCCTAGCTTGAAACATCTCTTGAATCAATTTCTCCATCTCTCCCTTTTGAATGGTAGGATATTTGTAGGGTCAAATTTTAACTACAACTCCTTCATCTTTCAAATGAATTCTATGGTCTTGTAACCAAGGTAGTGGTAAACCTTTTGGCACTTGAAAACCATCACCAAAGTCTTCCAATAACCCTTGGAGTTGTTTCTCACTATTATTGACTACCTTAGTGGAAAGTGTCACTTGATTAAGTGAGCTCATTATAAGGTATAAGGGCCTAAAGCTTGCCACATAGCCATAAAGCATTTAGAATTTGAGTGTAACACCCCTAACCCGTAACCGTCGCCAGAATAGGGTTACAAGGTATTACTGAACCAAATTCAAATTCGAATAATCATAGATGTACACATGTTCAACCTACTAAACCAACCCTGTTTTAAATCAAAAAGGTAATATCAACTTATTACGAGTCATTTCATATCATGCATCGAACATATTCATAAACACATAACTCATAATGAAAAATTATGTAGAATATTTCAAACACCACTTTTGGTCATACCTCATTTCGCCTACTCGACTAACAACTCAATTACAAACAACAATGACACTAATGTGTATGTAAAACTCACATATTTTACCTATTTTACATGTAATCATTATATTTTAACATATGTACCTATATCAACCCTTATAAATACAAGCAATTATAAACATTGGGTCGAATATGCTATAAGCATTTGTATAATTATCAAAATTCAAAATCTTCCAAAGCATAACATCACTTATATTAGTCTCAACCATTTACAAAACATAGCCAAATCATCAACGATAATATTTAATCAAAGCATGAAACCATTCATGTCAAAATAAACAAGCCATTTTCACATGGCCTATTATATATATACACTTTATTCAAAATATATTCAAAAGGGGAGTATAGCCTATACATGCCATATATTTTAAATTTAACTTTTATAGGTACCGATGGACGGACGATAGTGTGATTGACTACGCTGACGATCCCCGAGCCCGTAACTAGCTTCTAAAATCTATAAAACCGAAGGAAACACACATACACAATAAGCTATCACAGCTTAGTAAGTCATAAGCAATTAAACAATTCAATGACGTTAATAATTCAATAGCAAAATCGAATAATGCAATCATATTCATATATATACACATTTGAGCTTGCAAAACTTAAATATCAAATATGTAACTATGAACCAATTTCAGCTTGGCCGAATATACCTTTAAATAATAACATAGTTATTTTTCATCTTCAAATCATATACCCACTCTTTACCGAATGTACTCATTCATATACAAATGCATATAAAACATAATTATGACTTCACATATACTTACCCCTTTGGCCGAATATAAGCTTTTCACACACACATACTTCCATTTGCATCAAATAATTTGTATCAAAATTGACATAACCAACTAACTTTTATAGCATATATTAATTAACTATTACGTACTTATACTAACATATACATATATGTCACATTTATCATTCATTGAATCAGTACAATTTGTGCTAAATAATTTATCGAGGCCGTAATAAAGTTGCACAATTAGTGCTCTCTCTCATTTAACCAAATTGATCTCGGTTTTGCACACTTAGTGCCAGTTATTAACATAATTATTTGGTTTCGCACGCTTAGTGCTCGTTATTCAACATCATTACTTAGTTTCGCACAATTAGTGCTCGTTATTCAACATCATTATTTAATTTCGCACACTTAGTGTCAATCATATAGCCGTAGCTATTCTATACTCGCACACTCAGTACTAAATATTGATAAATCACATCCACGTCTATTTCCACTTCCCGAGCTTAAACACATTCGGCTACACACATATAAATATATATTTGCATAGTTTCACTTCAGCATATATATATTTTATATTTATTTAAAGATTATAACATCTATTTGCTTATAAACTTACCTCATACAGAAACGAACGGATTGGATCAACTACTCATCAACTTTCAATTTCCCCCGATCTAAATCCGATTTCTTTCTTTCTTAATCTATATGAATTCAAATTTAACTCATTTAATCACCTATTTGACATTTAATTGTAAATTTATTTATTTAATTATTTATTTTTTCTTCACTACTAACAACCAAGACTTAGTAAGAATAACATAATATTTTAGCTACTAAACTCGATTTATCTATCCCTATAACCATAACTTACCTGCATGCAAACATCAGAATTTAAACATGAGAATTTACAAAGTTTACTTTGAAAAACTCATTCACAAACATATTCAAATTGTCCTATTTTGGACAGAACAAGATAGCAAACATGTAGGGCATTTGTATCCGCAAGAACACACATAATAGTATTAAAATTTACTAGCTTATCACAGCAAAAATCCATGCTTTTTAATCCTGTAATAACTCAATTAATTCATCCTAAAACTGGGCAGCATAATGCAACAAATGGGACTGTTTTTACAGCCCCCAATCGGCATGAAAATAGAACCATTAATTTGTTCAAATTTTAGACAGCATAAAAAGAGCACAAAATTGGGCAGCATTAATTTTTACACTATTTCCGAGCAGCATTTAAACTTACAATAAAAGAATCTAACTAATGTTAGACAGTAAACATTTTCAACCATTAAATCGAAACCAAAACATCAATGCTAATTTAGTAATAATTTAGTTTAATTAATTAATCCAACCACCGAAAATATTTAAACACCAGCAACTAACCCTTCTTGGTATTTTATTTTATTTTTTGAATTAAATATCAGCTAACTGAATTTACAGTTTTTACCATGCTATTTTAATTTTTATAACACCCAACTCCTTAAAGATAAATGCTAGCAAAAATCATTACACAAAAACTATTTTTATCCACCTCCTTAACCAAATTCCCAGCTAATCGTACATATACAACTCTCAATTAGTCCCCCCAAACCTTGTCAATTTATTGATTAACACCATGTTATTATAGATTTAAAATATCTAAGTCACTAGGGATTAATACAAACAATAATTACTACCTAAAGTAGCTAAATTGCTCAAAAAAATATTTAGCCATTCATCTACATTTTTCCAACCCAACGTAATACTTCAAAAAAAAAACCAGTCCCAAAATTTATTATAAACTTAGCAATATAATCTCTTTATTAGTTGGGCCTAACATCAATGGTTCCAAAAATACAAAATTTACCAAAAATGAAAGCTCAAAACAGTTACATGCATTCAAAGTTAGTAACAGACAGCAAAGCATTCTCCAAAGCTTGCCATGGTTTTCGGCAGCAACAAGAAATAAGAAAAACACCCCTCTCCCCCGTTAGCCTTCTTTTTCTTTATTTTATTATAATAATCATTAATTACCAATTTACTTAATTAACCTTTAAAAACTTTAAAAAATTACTGAAATGTCAAGCCATTAAAATCCACAATCAAATCTAATGGGCTAATTACCATATAAGAACTTCCACTTTAAAGCCCTATAGCTATTTAATACCTTTAGCTATTAAAACTCAACTTTTACGCTTTATGCAATTTAGTCATTTTTATCAAATTAAACACACAAACGGAAAAAATTTTCACACGAAACATTCACACATCTTAATTCACATACTTTAAACACCGAAAATAATATTAAATTATTTTTTTGACTCGAATTTGTGGTCCCAAAACTACTGTTCCAACTAAGGTCTAAACCGGGCTGTTACTTTGAGCTACTGGTTTCTACTGCTAATGAGCTCGAAACAATACCATGAATAATACATGGTTCACCTTAACCATAAATTGCATGGTTAAGGAACCAAAGTTCCAAATAATATCCTCCAAGGCCAACAACCACTGAACACAACCCTTCAGTGGTAATACCATGAAATCTGTTTCAAACTGGCATTTTTGAACTTCTCATCGAACTCCTTTGCACATTCCCCTGGTAAAAAAATAGCTCTCATTTGCGACATTAACCTTCAACTGCTCTTGGTGCACTATTGGCAGCAATAACCTACCCACTAGCCTAGCATCGATGAAGTTATGTGTGCTACCTGAGTCGACCAAAATCAGTTCCCAAATAGACCTCAATCGAGCAGCCACTCATATGGTATTGTGACCCTGTAAACCAATGAGGGCATGTAACAAAATCACAGGGGATTTGGATGGTTTCTCTTCAGGACTACTCTCCTCAAGCCTATCAGAGCATTCCTGGAATTCCTCTGCTTCACTGTTAGATAAAGGTTCCAGCAGAAACTGATATAGCTGGGACTTGACACACTTGTGTCCAGCATGGTACTTGGCTTCACACCAGAAGCATAGGCCCTTCTACTCTCGTTCAACCATTACTGCTGGTGAAATAGACCGAGAAGTAGATTGGTTACTAAAGCACTAATCACAGACTATAAAGCAGAAACAGGCCTCGTGGAGTTAAATAATAATCTGATATCACAGATGGATTGAGTAATTATCTAGGGGAACTATTCAAAGAAACTGAAGTGTTCTTTGCTAAGCAAGACAACAGCACCTCAATCTTTCTAGCCAACTGAAAAGCTTCCATCGGCGTAGATGGTTCAAACAAGTCAAGATAATAATCGGTTTATGCCTTCAAATTACTTAGAAAAATGCTAAGTGCATATGTTTTAGGAAGGTGAAATTGATTTAATAAACCAAGAAACATATCTTGATATTGTTCCACTGTACCTTGTTGCTTCAGATTAACCAACTCTTTCATAGGATTTCCAAACTGTCCAAATCCAAAATGATCTTGTAAACTCTTCATGTAAGCTAGCTAGGATAACATCTGAAAACCATCATTTCGTTGAAAGTAGAAATGGTGCAATTCCAAAGCTCAACCCTCCAGATTCAACATTACTATACGAATTTTGCTTGATTCTAGAGTTCCCTTAGCCTCAAAGTATTGTTCAAGCTTGGTCCACCATCCCCGAAAATTACTATCATCAAACTTGGGACACTCAAGCTTACTTGGCTTCTTAGATGCTTTTACTACAAATGAGTGATTCTGCAGATGCACACTCCTCACATCAACTGAAGGTATCATGCTTGGTCCAATTAGGGCTTTGGGTGCCCCCGAATCTTTTAGAGGGAATCAATGTAGAGCCCTTAAGACTCTCTTCTTTTTTTTCGTGGTCCCATTTGCTGGAGGTCCAAAATACTGCCCTAACAAAGCTTGTAAGTCCCCAAGAAGCTCATCCTTGAACTCCTGAAACTTGGTATCCATCCAAGCCTCTAATTGAACCATCTTCTCTTGTATTTTAGAGATTTCCTACTGCATGCCCCCAACCTCCTTTTGCAATCGCGTTGAGACACCATCACCGACCAGCACAGAGATCGTAATAGCTCTGATACCTTTGATGTAACCTCAAATCTTAGATAAGAAGAAAGTAGAGAAAAGAAAAAGAACAAAGAGAAAAGAGAGATTTCTGTAATTTCCTTGTGTGATTTCATAACCATTTTTCCCTTACAACTAATGCTTAAAAAGGAAAATAAAGAAAGGATAAACGTGGCAAATTCAATTGTAACAATACTCACCGTTTAATTAAAGTCCTTACGCAGCATTTTGTAAAATTATTCTTAGTATTAAATGCACCATTTTACTTAAGTAAAACTCATCGTTTTAAGACCTTTTTAGTCTCTATTTTCCTACTTAGCTTTTTACCTCGTAACAGAAACTCTCTAGGAGCCTATTTATCTCGCCAAAATTTAACATTATTTTCATTTCCCAAATTCCACACAATCCAATCTCTAATAAGATCCCAAATACTATACACTCCTCGCCACAGTCTAGAAGCTCCATTTGACCTCAGACAACTCAATATCTCACCCTCCCATCTATACTTCGACTTTAGTACTCTAAACCATAATTGAACGTTCTTTTGAGTTAAGTGAAAGCCAACCTTCATGAGAAATAATTTATTATTGTTATCTATCGTTCGAAAGTCAAGTCCACCCTCCGGCAATGGTTTACACACTTCACGCAATTTGACTAAATTAACACCTCGAGCCACCTCTGATCTACCCCAAAAAAGTTTCAAATAATACTGTAGATCTCTAAGTAGATGCTTTTAAGAATAACTTGGGTTTGCATATAAATAGGTATAGCTAACTAACTTAGTGAGTGTGACCTTTCCAGTCATTAATAAAGAGCAAGCCTTCTATATAACTAGTTCCCTTTTAATCTAAGAGACTAAATATCCATAAGTCTATTTAGTGGCCCTATGATGTAACAAAGGCACCTCGAGATATCTACCCAAATCATCAACCTGAGCATACCCAAAATCGCAACTAATGTCAACTTTAAGCACATCGGGAACATTATTAGAAAAATAGATTTTTATTTTTTTTCTTATTCATTTTATGTTAAGAAGTATGCATTTTTTCAATCGATGCTTCTACTAAAATTAAGTCGTAAGCAAAAAATAAATGTGAGATAAATGGGCCCCCTGCTAAATTCAATCGAACATCATCTTTCATTGCTAACTTCTTTATTAATTGCATGTACAAATCATTCCATACATACAACAAATATATATGAGGATAAAGGATCCCCCTAGTGTATCCTTCTTGTAGGCTTAAAATCATCAGAAAGGCTCTCATTCCAGTTTACCTGCATATTCACTATATAGATATATTGCATAATAAAATCCCTTATCAATAATAATGTACTTGTGTCAGAAAGAGAGTCCTTGACAAATGCTCAGTCTAATCTATCGTAAGCTTTTTCTAGATCTATTTTGATAGCTATCCAACCTCTTTTTCTGGATTTCTTTTTCATCGAATGTATAATTTCCTAAGCAATAAAAATGTTATTTCTTATGCAACTTCTAAGCACGAAACTTACTTGGTTAGGGTGGGCCCATCTAGGTAAAAAATGCTTAAGTTTATTAACAATAGTCTTTGTAAGTATTTTGTACAAAACCATACAAAGATTTATCGGTCTGAAATGTTTGATTGTCTCCTAATATTCCCAAATACATGCTTATTCCATTCTTTAACATTCACAAACGAACCAATATTTTCTTGAATATTTGCATTTAGCTTCCAAGTTTCTTTTAAAAAATCTAGGAATTGGGGATGATCCTGCCAAGTAGCGAAAAAGTGAAACAATTTGTCATTTGTTTTTTCGAATTTACCATAGTGTTCAAAATAATAAGTCAATGATCCAAACCTTTTTTTTTTTGTAGATGGAGAACCGTTGAAGACGAAAACTACACCATCCATTCTAAATTACAAAAAAAAATTGATCAAGCCATTAAAAGAGTGTTCCCTAAGACCAAGTAAACTTAGGTTCTTGAAAACCCAAATAAATTAATCCACCATCAAACATAAAGTCCTAGAAAACTTTACTAAACCCACTTTTACCCAGGGGTTCTCCTTTTCTCTCCTCTATTTAATGCAATTAAAGTTCCCTCTAAGAAACCAAGAGAGCCTGTATTGGTTGGAAAGACTATATAAAGACCATTTTCCTCATCATAATGTGAAGGTAAGCATAAATAATTGTGCATAGAAAACTTCTATTAAAATCTTGAGAAAAGCATTGTAGATGAATAAACTCTGAATCTACTTCTAAAACCTCAATTGTGGTAAAAGAATTCCACAAAATCTAAATTTCGCCAAAAAACCTATGAGCTTCCAATCAAAAAAATATTTCTTTTTATACTTTGTTAACTTACAACAATAAATGACAAAAATAGATTTTTAATATCTAAAAAAATGTTTTTTTTGTTTTATTAAAATACCCTAACATTTTTGTTTTAAAATTAAAGAAGAACCAAAGAACATGAATGTACATGTATCAAGATTATGGTACAAAAATGTTTTTATTTAACTAAACCTGAGCTCATTAGCTCATAGCAATAATTGGATGGTTTCTTATTAGATCCTTTAAAATTTTGAATTACCTTGCTTTAATATAACATAGGAAACCATAATAATGACATGCAATTATTTGAATGTGCTTGCTATGATCATTTATACTAATAATATCAACCTTCTAGAAACACTTAGGTAGATCAACTGTTCTTTAAACTTTGACAAAGACAATTTGTTGTTCTGTCTTCTTTATCCTCATAATCAAGTTCACCTTTACTAGGGTTTCTTCTACCAACTGCAAGTATCTCATCTAGCTAATCATTACTAGATTATAGCTTTTTCAACACAAATTGCGCAGTAGATAATTCTTTCGATGCTGTTTCCAATTTAGTTGACTTGTCATTCAATAGATATTCTTTTTCCTTGATCTGCTTCACTTTTAGTAAGGAGCTTTCATCATCAAGTATTCAATTTACCTTGCACACCCAATCTTATTTATCTATCATAATATTGTAAGTCTTTGATGTCAGTAGACTTGGTATCAATATCATTTTTGAGTTATCTGAGTCAGTTACAACACAAGAACAACTTGGGAGGTAAAGGCAACATAGTTGCTAAGATGCTCGCCATCCTCTTCTAAATCACTTGAAGAGTTTTCATCACTCCAGGTAACACACTAGGGTTTCTTCTACCAACTGCAAGTATCTCATCTAGCTAATCACTACTAGATTATAGCTTTTTCAACACAAATTGCACTTCCTTCGATGTTTTTTCCAATTTAGTTGACTTGTCATTCAATAGATATTCTTTTTCCTTGATCTGCTTCACTTTTAGTAAGGAGCTTTCATCATCAAGTATTCAATTTACCTTGCACACCCAATCTTATTTATCTATCATAATATTGTAAGTCTTTGAGCCAGTAGACTTGGTATCAATATCATTTTTTAGTTATCTGAGTCAGTTACAACACAAGAACAACTTGGGAGGTAAAGGCAACATAGTTGCTAAAATGCTTGTCATCCTCTTCTAAATCACTTGAAGAGTTTTCATCACTCCAGGTAACACACAATAACTTCTTTTTTTTTCTTTGATGTATTGAGGCATCCATCTTGAATATCACCAAAGCCTTGGCAGTTATGACACTTTATCCTCTTCTTTTTCACCTTGGGTGTATCGTAATTGATCATAACTCGTTTCCACTTTATCTTGCCAAAATTTTTATTTGCATCAAATCTTTGTTCTTTCTAGTAAACTTTTTAAGCACCCTACTAATATTTTAAGTGAGTAGTGCCAATTGCTACTATAGGTCATTCATGGTAGTTTCACCATCGATTGAAACTAGAGCTGCAACTTGCAATGCAATAATCTTCTCAACCTTGCCTTTCTTTTTCCTTGTTACATCAAGGTTTGTTTTAAAAGTTTGCAATGAACCAAATAGCTCGTCAATCCCCATAGTTATTATCCTTTTTATCCTTAGTAACTATCACATTAATTGCAAATTTTCAAGCAAAGATCAAAAAACTTTTCTGACCAGCTTCAAATTTAGGTATTCTTCACCAGGTGCAAATGTCTTGCATCTTTAGGTAGGGGTGGAGGGAAAGGGCTGGCATAAGCCCCGACCCCCTTTAAAATGTAAAATTTAATTTTTATCCCTTTCAATTTTATTTAATTTTAAGTTAGTAAATGGTAAAATTGTATTTTGGCCCTCAAGAATGATATAATTTTAATTTAATCCTTTAAAAATTAGAAAGATATAAGCTATTAAAATAGTAAATTTACATTTTAGCTCTCATGCAAAATACAATTTCATTCTAGCCCCTCCTTAAAAAAATTTCTAACTTTGCCTCTATTTGTTGGGTCTCAAACCTTGTAATCAACATTTGAAGTTTGGACTACTTCATAATATTGGTTCTTTCATGAGCAATTTCTATAATAGTCTAAGCCTCTTTAACAATTGAGCACTTAAAGAAGCGCCTAAATTCATGGGGGCCTACTCCATAGAAAATTACATCAAGAGCCTCGGAATTTATATTTGCCAAATTTTCTTCACCATTGGTTCATGTCACTTCATGTTCAAGAGTTATCACACCAAATACATTAGTTGGTGGTGGTTCCAACCAGTCGAAATTGAGTGCCAAGCTTTTCATTTACGGATTTGATGAAAATCCTCATCCTTGTTTTTCGATAAGCATAATTCATGCCATCCAACATAAGGGGTCTTTAAGATTGATTCCCCCTCCATCTCAACAACAAATAAATGATAGGGTATTCACTTAGTGTGTCAAGTGTCTAGCATTGAGACCAATTGAGAGTTTACTGATTTTGCCTTCCAATTTTCATTCAATTACAACTGAACTAACTTATTAAGAATTATAAAATAAGATATGAGCACCAAATTTTGGTTATACAATTGCCTAAAGACTAAACCACTATAAATCAACAAGTATAAGACGTGATTTAAGTCCAATTCATTCACCTAGTTGCAACCTTACTCTTGTGCTCAGTCTAGATAATGTTCCTACAAAGACTTTCCTCTTAACAGCTTAGTTGTAAATAGAACAGCAAGAACATTTTATTTACAATAGTTTTTCAGTAAAATAGGTTCCTCATACGAATAAGATAAGTGTTCACTTAATCTCATACAAAAGTTCAAACTAGCCTTCTATTAAATAGGAGTTTAATGGCTTACACAAATACAATCGGTGTGAATCTCTAATTCCCCAAAAAGTAGCCTTCAACTAAGTCTTTAATATGAAATAAAGTGTGTTGACACTATTTTTTTGTTAAAACGGGGTAGACTTGGATTTTAAAAACGAAAACAAAAAAAGGGAGTCGCCACCAATCCTTTTTAATAAGGTGTGATTGGATCACCTCGAAAAGTGGTTGTTTTTAATAAACGATTTGATTTTATTAAAACAACGATTTTGGTCCACGAAATTCAGAAAAACAGGTTCGGGAGTCGGTTACGTACGAGGAAGGATTAGCACCCTCGTAACACCCAAAATTGGTACCTAGTTGATTAATTAATGTCTTAATGCAGAAGATTGAAAACTTTAAAGAGATTTAAAGTACGATCCTTAAAAAAACTCGAATGACATGGTTTGAGATTTAAGAGGATATTTGGCTATTTGGTCAAATGAGAAATCGAAACCTAACACATTAGGGCACGTTTTCTCGAATTTTCCAAACGCAAAACATTGCCTTACTTTGAAATTTTAAAAGGATATTTGGCTATTTAGTTGAACGAAAAAATCGAAACCCAGCACATTAGGGCACGTTTTCTCGAATTTCCAAACGCAAAACATTGCCTTACTTTGAAATTTTAAAATGATATTTGGCTATTTGGTTGAACGAAAAAAATCGAAACCCAGCAAATTAGGGCACGTTTTCTCGAATTTCCAAACGCAAAATATTGCCTTATTTAGAAAAATTTTCCTTTTGATGTATGGTGTTAATATGCATAACAAACAATAATAAATACGATGATACAAGCGTAAATAGTGCGAAAATCAGTAAATAAAAGATAAAAGACGAATTAATCATGCAAGAGAATAAGCAGATAAACTATTTGAATAATAATAGGCATAAATAAATAAAAAGTAAACACCGCGCAAAATAACGAAACCATAAAGGAAATAAATATATATATGTATACATACAATTATAAAAATAAGAAGAATATATGCGTATATATAGAAGTATAAAAAATATAGGTAAGTATGTATATATATATAACAATGTTTGAAATAAAAAGATATAAATGAGTAAATAATAATAGCAATAATAATAATAATAATTTGAAAGTATAAAAAGCTAGAAGTAAATAATAAATAATAAAATATAAAAAGGAATACAAAACTAATTTATATAATAATATAATAATAATGAATAAATAAAAGGAAAATGAAAACTAATAATAATAAATAATAATATAACTAAAATAAAAAAAAGGCTAAATTGGATTTTAAAACAAAATTCGAGGCCAAATCTATAAATAAATAAAAAGGGGAGGACTATTATAAACGTGCGAATAACATGGAGGGACTGAAAGGGTAATTTTCCCTTTCCCTCCAAAACGGCGTTGTTCAAATAAGGACTAAACCGAAATTGCAAGGAAAATAACGGGGTAAAATTTAAAAAAACAAAGAAACTTGATTGCAACACTATTTAAAAGCGGAAGGGCTGAAGATGCAATTAGCCCTTCCGTAAAAACACGCGGATCTGTCAGGCGGGTTGGGTCGAAGTCGGGTCGGCCTCACCAAAACGACGCCGTTTTGGCGTTTTGAAGGGCTGAGCAAAACGGCGCCATTTTGCTTCCCTGTTTAAACCAACTTTTTTATAGAATCTTCATTTTCTTCCTTCCTTAAAAAAAAGTCTCAAAAACTCTCTCAAATCCTCTCTCCCTCCCTGAAAATCCGGCTAAGGGTCTGGTTGAGAGCCACTGTACCAGCCACCGGTCACCGACGTCGGCGCCACCGTTCACGGCGACGGGGAGTCGAAAAGTTCCCTTTTTTTTCTTCGATGCAGCCCTCTAACCCCGAACACTCTGGCGACAGCGAAAAGGTAAAAAGGCCTCTCTTCTATTTTGCAGGTGGTTGGTGACCGGTGACAGAGTTGGTGTCTGACAGAGGCATGTGAGGCGGCAGTTAGGGTAAGTGGCCGACCCTAGGTGCGGCGCACCTAGGGTTAGGGTTATTGTTTTTAGTTTCAAAAAATGTTAGGGTTTAGGGTAGTTGGGCTTGGGTTAGGTTATTGGGCTATACGTGTTTGTTTAGGTGCACTGGGCTAGTGTTTAGTTAGTTGGGCCTTGGGTTATTGGGCTTTTTTGTGTGGGTTTTGGGCCCCGGGTAAATTTGGGCTTGTACAAAGTGACATAGATCTTTTCGATATAAACTTCCTTGGAGATCAAGTCTCATCCATCCAATATGAAAACTTAGGTCACATTGAAATTTTCATAATGTCTTTATTTAACTTGATTTTCCATGTTTTACCTTCAACAAATTGCTATTAAAAATCCTCAAAGATGTGATAATAAAAGCTCCAGTAGTTTAAATCAAAAGATGTCAACCAAATATGATAAGTTTCATTGGTTTGCCAATTTCAAGTTAAGTTGCAATTGGAGTTGCATATGACCCATGTAAGTGGAACTAACAATTGCAAGTTAAGTTACATACGTGCTTACAATTGATTAACATGTTTTAAAACATCCTAAACTATGACATTTATTCTAGATTGGTTCCTAAACTTTAAATCGTTCTAATTACATCAGTTATATCAATTAGGTCCTTACATTATTAAAATTGTTAAATAATATATCATAGTTTATGTCACGTAATTTTAAATAAATATTGTAAAAATAGATGTTTTAAAAACTTTATTTTTGAGGTTATAAAAATTTTATTGTACAGTCTTTTATTTCTTTTCAGATTAATTTTATTTTTAGTTTTTACTTTTAAAATTTATATGGCAATATTCTAATTATTTAAGATTTTCATTTTAAAGTTAAAGAATATAAGAATTGAGGTGTGAGGTAAGGATTAAATTAAGGGATTTAATTGATATAGGTGTAATTAGAAAATGAGTAACATAAAATTTAAAAATAATGGTAGAATAATGAACATACTTTCTTTAATTGTTAATCATATTCATACCATATCTGTGTTCCGACTGAAGTAAAGGACTTTGTCACTGTCAAAAGTGAGAAATGGTCAGTGAGTCAGTTGGGAAACAAATGAAATTCACAAATTGCCTTGTTTTGTGTGATCTGACCTGGCTGGCCCCTCCCTTTTCACCATTATTGTACTAACCAACAACAATTTTCTAATTAAAAAGAAAAAAATTTGAAATGGAGGGAGAAGGGTCCTTCTACATTAAACGCCAAATTTGTCCTTCTACTCTGTCTATCCTTTTTTTAAACACTTCATTTCAACTTCCACTCTTCCTTTCATTCCTATATTTATTTTTTGGTACTAAAAGATAATGGTGTTAACTTTTTTAGTGTTTAATCTAAGTTTTAAGGTTGATTTAATGAAAGTTAATTGTTAATATTATTATGTTTGAAAATTTTATGATCTTGTTAATAGAATAAATTTATTGTTACTTCTGAATTTATTTAATTTGTCAAATACTGTGTGACGGATGCGATTTAATTCAAGCTTTAGGGTTGATTTGATAAAAGTCAATTGCTACTATTATTAGCTAATCATGATTAATTTTCATCAAATTAACTCAAAAACTCGAATTAAATTTTTGTGTACACAAATATCATATTTAAAAAATTATCAAACTCGTGTACAAAATTATGTATTAAACCAAAATAAAGTTATTATTCATTATACTATTTCATTGGTATTAGAATTATATTTAATTTTATTGAAAAATATAAATCTTATTTTGGGGTTTAATGGAAATTTGATTCCTAAAATATAATGTTTTTCTCATTTTGGTATCTAAATTTTTTGTGGTTGGAAATAGTATCTAAACTATGATTTAGTTATCACTTTTCTCGTTAAAATTTTTTTATACGAACAAGAAAATAATTAAATTTAATAATTTTTTAAACAGCCGATAGTTTTTTTAGTTAAGAGTTAAATTATTGTTTGCACTTTTTATTATTATTGTAATTTCAAAATACATGATGTATTCTAATATTGAATAATATTATTTGATATTAATTATATTAAATAAAATCATATTATTTAATAAATTGAAAAATAAATACATAAAACCACGGGAAAAAAAACATAGGTTAAAGTGAAACCATTTGTTTGGCTCATGTAGGTTGATGGTTGGAAATTTCTTTTTATAAATTCAATTCCAAATTAAATTAGTATAAAATATTATTTTATTATTTTAAAATTTTATAGGTCCACTCAAGCAAAATTTAGGTCAAAACTTTTTTTTTCAAAATACATCCCAACCTAACCTAACCCAATTTAGCCACGAGTTACTCCAGTTTTGGATGTTGAAAAACATTAAAAACTTGAGTAATACTAATTGAATTTTAGCTTGATTGACATAAGTATTGGTACCGGTATAGGAGGACATGGGTTCGAGTCGCTGAAGCATATTATCCTCCTAGTTATGAGCTGAGGAGGGGCTATAGGTAATTCTAAACATTGTATAAAAAAGAACATATGTGACTAGAATCTATAATGAAATTATTAATAATAATATTATTTTCAAATCTTTCTCTCACGTTTTTTATTCCCATAAAGAGAAAGGCTAAAGTATTAAATTAAGATAGGAAAAGGGTAAGTAATCAACTTTATCATATTCAATTAAATCGAAAGGTAAATTTCATTAACCTCTAATTTACCTTTTTATATTCTGTTTGAAATTTTTGAATTTTTATCAATAAAAAATTTAATTCTTCGAGGCTATAAAAGTAAATTATATTTTAGTTTGAATAAAACTTAAATATCTTAAACTTATATTTTATTCAATTTTTTTACAATATATTTTAATTCAATTATACATCTGAGATCAATGCCTTTTATATAAAATAGATTAGTTCCTAACATCACATAACGAGTGTGATTTTATGTATTTAAAATTTGTAATTTATTAAACAATATACTTTTATTTAATATAAGTAATGTAAAGTAATATTATTTAAAATAATAAATAATAAACATAATTAAATTACGGGTATATAACCAATAAAAGCCTTTTTATTTTTAAAATTACTGAAATGGGCCAGGTTCTGAATTAATTACCGAAATGGACCATTTCCCCCTAAAACGCGTCCACGTTAGCGCGTTGTTAAGGGATAAAGCAGGAAAACGCTTCCTGAAGGAAGTGCTTTGTCCACTTGGACAAAGTGCTTTCTTTTTCCGTTTTTTAGGATTTAGGGTTTTTTGTAATTAGAGTTAGAGTTTTGGGGTTTTTGAGTTTTTAGATTTTAGGGTTTTAAGGAAAAAATTAAATCAATAAGAGTTTAGGGTTTCTTAATTAACTTAATTATAAATTTTAAAAAATTAGATTAGAGTTTAGTGTTTATGCTTTTAAGAAAAAAATTAAATAAATTAGGGTTTAGGGTTACTTGAGTAAATTATTATAAAATTTTAAAAAAATAGATTAGGGTTTAGTGTTTAGGGTTTTAAGGGAAAAATTAAATAAATTAGGGTATAGGGTTACTTTATAAATTTTAAAAAAAATTAGACTGGGGTTTAATATTTAGGGTTTTTAAGGAAAAATCAAATAAAACTAGTTGTTATTCGTTATATATTTTAAACTCTGACCCATTTCGGAACCTGGCCCATTTCGGTAATTTTAAAAATAAAGGGGCTTTTATTGGTTATTTGCCCAAAAAATAAACTAATAAAACTAAATGTTTTTAGTAAAAATTAAATTTATTAAAAGAATTTTTAATAATAAATTAAAAATAAAATATATAATGAATTTTTGTATTTTCAAATTTTAAAATAGAAAAAGAGTTTTTTTTTATGAAAAACAGAAAAAGAGTTAAAAGTTTTTATATATTAAATTTATCTTTGTTGTAATTTTAAATTTATAATAAATTAAAAATATTAATATAATATAATATTCAAAAAAAACATGAAATTTAATATAATACAATCATATTAATAATAGAATATTTTAGGGATAATAATTCCTTAATTAAGGTCTTAAGATCATGAGTAAATATTTTATTGATTGTTAGTAAATGATTTATAAATAAGTATTAATAACTTTATTTAATGGAATTTAACATAAATTTTAATATTTTAATATTTAATATATATTTTAAATTGTAGAAGTTTAAATTCAAAATTCGAGAAAAAATATAATAATTGTAATTAATATTTAACTATATTTAAATAAAGTTAGACTTAATAATTAATTTCTAATTAATTTCTAATTTTTTAAAATTTATAATTAATTTAATTAAGAAACCCTAAACCCTAAACCTTAAACCATTTATTTATTTAATTTTTTTCCTTAAAACCCCAAAATCTAACAACTCAAAAACCTTAAAACCCTAACTCTAATTGCAAAAAACCCTAAATCCTAAAAAACGAGGAGCACTTTGTCCACGTGGACACAAAGTGCTCCCTCAAGGAAGCGTTTTCTGTCCACGTGGACAAAGCGCTTCCTTGAGAAGCGTTTTTTGTCCACGTGGACAAATCGCTTCCTCAATGAAGCGTTTTCCTGTTTTATCCCTTGACAACGCGCTGACGTGGATGCGTTTTAAGGGGAAATGGTCCATTTCGGTATTAATTCAAAACTTGGCCCATTTCGGTAATTTTAAAAATAAAAGAGCTTTTATTGGTTATTTGCCCTTAAATTACATTAATTATTATGATAATTTACATATTATATTAACAAAAATACATCCCTAATCATTATTAAAATTAAAGCATTTGTATAATATTAAAATTTTGATATATCAAGCTCTTCTAGGAAGGAAACTATCAAGCTCGTGATTGTGGATGTCCCAGCTTTAGCATCGAATACAAAATCAAGCCCTTTGGTTATGGCAAACCCATGTTTGAAGTCTAATGTTGATAGTTATATAGGAATGATGATTCAAGTGTTGTTAATTTGTAACAGTTCATTTTCAATGGTGTCAGAAACAATTATTTTGGGACTACAATTTCGATCAGTGAGTTAGTAAATATTATTTATTTAATATTTACAAGGTTATTAGAGTGTCGTATAAAAATTTGTAACAAACCATTTCAGTAGAGTCGGAAACCGTAATTTTGAGACCACAATTTAGACCAATGAGTTAGTAAATATTATTTATTTAATATTTACAACGTTATTAGAGTGTCGTATTAAAATTGTAATAACTCATTTTCAGTGGTGTCAGAAACAGTAGTTTTGGGACCACAATTCTGACCAGTGAGTTAGTAAATATTATTTATTTAATATTTACAAATTTATTATAGTGTCGTATTAAAATTCAATTAGGTAATTTTAACGTTTAGATAATTAAGTAAAAATGACTAAATCATAAAAGCTGCAAAAGTTAATCACTATTAGTTGATATGTGCCTAATAGTTATAAAAACATGAAGTGAGGGTTTTAAAAAGGAAATTAAACCTTATAACATTGTAGTGGACGGTTAAGGTGTAATTATTCATGAAATTTTAGTTAAGTTTTAAAGGAAAATAGTAAATTAATAAATAAAACATAAACAAAAGAAAGATAAACATATTATCATCTTCCTTAGTTCA
Source organism: Gossypium hirsutum (assembly GCF_007990345.1). Lineage (NCBI taxonomy): Eukaryota > Viridiplantae > Streptophyta > Magnoliopsida > Malvales > Malvaceae > Gossypium > Gossypium hirsutum. The sequence goes on along the minus strand of NC_053445.1, from coordinate 40,353,240 downwards.
TTCCCACCGAAAATTAAAGAAAGAAACACCATAGCTAAAGCTCAAGTTAGGCCAAGATTCAGTTCAATTGCATGGTATGTAATTCAAGCCTATTTTTAGTAACTTTGATATTTTTTAGATCGATATAACTTAATCTAACTAATCCGAAGACTATTTTGTAAATCTGTTAAAGCTTTTAATGTTAGCAATTGATGATTTTTGATATTCTTGAAGTTAAATGAAAGATTTATAAGTTTGGTTGTTAGTTAGGATTATTTTGTAAAGGAATTTTGGTTAGTTTTAAGTTTAGGGACTAAAATGATAAAATAATAAATAATAAATTTAGCATGAAATTTTTGTGAAATTTCAATAATTATGGGCTGTAAATGTATAGGAGAGAATTCAACTAGCTAAGTTTTGGTTTAATTATGATAAATGTGTAAGGTTCGGTTTAAAAGACTAATTTGAATAAGAGGTAAAAGATCAGGGTAATAATGTAAAATGTCATTAAAGGGTCAAATACACGAATTTAGATATTTTAAGGTATTGAATTGATTAATTAAGCTAAATTATTATATATAGATCAAGAAACAGATCAACCGGTCGATAACAGCAGGAAAGAAAAAGTTGTCGAGTAGTTCTCATTATGCTGTTGGTAGCTGCTTTGTTTAGGTAAGTTCGTATTAGGTTTATTATGCTTATTAATTTCAATGCAAATTTCATATATATTCAATACAAAACATGCGCACTATACTTTTGACGAATACTCCTCCTATACTTATCCTTAATTTCTTAACACGAACTTCTCTTTAATACATGACAGAATATCAAAAAATCAAATTCTTACTCACTCTTGTGGCGGTTACTATACGCCCACACATATACGCCAAAATAATCTTTTGGACGGATAACACTACGCCAGACAAATTATTTGCGGTTATACGTCGAAACTTTGGATCCACCAGATCTGGGGTGTTACAACTCTTCTCCCCTTAACAAAATTTTATCCTCGAAATTTCTAACTTTGAGAAAATTTCCAAGTATATCTAATAACTAACTGATCATGCCAGGCGCATACCATGAGCTGGGCGAATTTAGGATTTGGTAGTTACCCGCGAAAATTCTTACACAAGTCAACGATATGTCAACGATATATTGGAGAACCTGAACCGTTTCCACGAAATAAACTTCTTGCACAAGTTTGTTTCTATAAAACAGATGCACAAACACTTCTTCAGTCACTTTTGCAAAATTAATTAAAACCCTAACCTTTTTTCTACTTAACCTTTTTGCATTCTCCACCTCAGTTTTAGATTTTCCGAAAGGTAATTTTTTCTTCTTTCTTTCATTTCCTTTTTTTATTGCATTATCATTGCATAAAATGATTCAAAATACAACTAAAGGAAGGGGTCGAGGCCAAGTTAGACACACTACACCTAGAAATCCCATTCCATTTGGACCCCAAGAACTCAGAGATACACCACTGCGGGTAGAGTCAGAAATGCTCAATTATGGCACTACCAAAGCTGAAATGAACCGATATTTGGGAGTTTTGGGGCACCCAAAACCTGAACTTTGCTTACACTTTTCAATGACCCCTACTTTTCATCATACCTCTTATTCAGTTGGAAGCCGATTTCCATTGGCCATTCAAATCATTCTTTTGTGTCGTGCTGACAGAATACGACATTGCACCAGGGCAACTATCAGCCCTTTCTTGGTGAACATTGGTAGCTTTCTTCATTGACTGTTGTAAACAAAATGAGCCACCCCTGTTGGGGGGTTTTCCAAAAATTTTATCAATTGAAGATGAAAAGACGAGACTTTTGCTGGTAGTGCTCACTTCAGTGTTCATACAGGCCATGAACCCATAATTTAGAATAGCATCTCTAATCTTCATTAGAGGAAAGATAAGTTTATAAGAGTTATTTGTAAATTCAAATCTAGGTTTGACTTTCCCACAAGATGGTCCATTCACAAGGAAAATATTTGTGCACAAGTTCAATCAATAGATTCTTAGTTGGCTGAGAGTCAATATAAATGGTTAAGAAAAGGGCACATGCTTGATTTGGTGGAACTTGTTACAGTTAGAAATGTTTTCCAATATTGCTTACAAGACTTAAGCCTAATGGTTATCGGTCTAATGATTCTATGAAGTGGTTGAATGACTTCACCGCGCCTTCTACTTTTGAAGCTTGACCATATAGTTCAAATAGTAATTTAGCTTGACTATATGGTTGAATGACTAATATTACTCTATCAAGTATGACAGCAGGAAAGAAAACGAAGAAAAGGGTCAGATTAGAAGAAAGTACTAAAGAGTCCGAAAGCTGTGAGTGCCCTTTATTAAAAAGGCGTAAAACAGGTAAAGAGCCTGTCACTACAGTTACCTACTCATCTCCAATTCTTGCTCTGCTTGAGGTTTATTATTTCCTAAAAAGACCGTCCAACAAATAAGTTCTCCCATACATATTTCTGATCCCTTACTGTCAGAGAATCCTACTGAGGCAATTCCTTTAATTCAATCAACTATCCTTCTCACTCAACCACGAGATGCTCCCTCCATTGGAACAAGAAGGAACTTTTGTTGGCATGACCTTTTGGAGTCGGTACCAACATTTATCTCCTTCGATACCATTTTTCAACAACAACAGAGTTCAATGCCTCAACAAATAATAGAGGCTTTTTCCTCTTACCTTTCCACAAATTCTGCAGGGTCTCCTCTTTCACTCATAACAAGAGTTCACAAGGCTTTATCAGTGGAACACAGTCTTTGGGGTGGTGCTCTCGAAGATGCTAGTAAGCGTCAAAATGATAGCATTGCAGAGTTGGAAAAAACTATAAAAATTGGCGAGGACTTTTTAGCCCAATTACGCCAAAAATATCAAGAGTCTATTGATTTTATTGGGAGGCTTAATACTCGAGTCATAACTTTGAAGGGTAAATATAAGGATGCACAAGTTGAGTGTGAGCAGTATAATGAGGAGGTTAATCATTTGAATGATGAAAAGTCTATCTTAGAGGAGAAGCTCAAGACTCAAGAGGAAAGTCACAAAGCAGAGTTAAAAAGTCTTCGCCAATCCCATTACGAAACTTTCAGAAAATTTCAGGAGGATACCAAGAAGAATCTCAATGATGCTTTGCCAGAGTGGAGGTCTAATCTGATTCTACACGCCCAAGTGGCTACAGGTCCTCTTGATCTTAATAGAGTAGACTTCAATTGTCTGAAAGATATTTCTACTGAGTCTCCTTGGGTTAGATGGCAATAATTACTTCTTTCGTAAAGTCTATGAGGGCATTTGCGGTCATCTTATGAGAGCAAGAGCTATGGACCAGAAGGTCTTAAGGTAGGGTATTGATAGCCAACCATAACCAATGATATAGTAGAACTTGTTTACACGTGTAATCTCTGAAAAAAAAAAGCCAATATGCATCACATGTTAGTTGAGCCTCTTTAATTGATTATGAATCCTTGGCCTTTTGTAATTTAGAGACTAGGTATTCTATATCCTTTTTTAATGGTGAAAGTGTAGAATGAGTTTATTGTGGTGGTGATTAAATATTTTACCAAGTAGATGGAAGTTGAAACCCTCGTTTATGAATTGTTCTTAAAAAGTTTGAATGAACACGAGAACCAAAGCCAATCAATACATGAAAAATGAAAAAAACCATCATTAACTCATTGTTCCAATCCCTTATAAGATTATGACATGTTGCACCTTCATTAGTGCAAAGTTGTATGAATGCGAGATGCAATGAACTAGGTACATTGCACATATTGCACATGTGTCTCAAGCGACTCTTTAGTAAGCAGTCTTAGAATAAGTAATATTGAAAATTTTTTAAGTGTAAGAAACTATGCAAACATTATTTCTCTTTTTCCAAAATCATGTTTTTTTCCTTTTTAAGCCATTTGCATGTTTAAGCTTCATCTTTACAAGCTCACTTTTTCAGGCTTTTAGTTTGTCTTTTCAGGCTTGCCAACAACAATGTGTTGCACCTGCTAACACCTTGGATAAGGACCTTGCCAATTTAGCCACTCTAACTAAAGAAGGGCTAGCCCAATTGAAGATTCTCATGTGATTTCATGTGGGTCGCCACTAGATTACATTAGGATCTAGTCAAAATCTTCTCATGTCACATTCTATAGGTCCCCGAGGCTCTACCATTGACTTCATAAAGCATAACCATGTCACATTGAATCAAGAATTGGTGGTTTCAAAATCTAATTTTATATATAATACAAAAAAAAGCAATTTAATTTTAAAGCAAATATAAGTTATAGATTATACCATAAGAATTCAAAATTCATCTCCATGATATTGTAGTACGTTTGGAATAATTGTAGTTGAACTCAAAGTTCATCTATCAATGATAGTGTAGTTTGTACGTGATTGTATTATATAAAAAAGAGTATGGAATGAACGGGACGGACCACCTTATTAGGGGGGGGGGGGTTAAATCATGTATAATATTGAGTGTGGGAAAGGACAGTATGAGTCAGCTGAGTTCAGTTCTCACTCACTGCCTTGTTTTGTGTGAGCTGACTTCCGTTTTACATTATTGTACCATTTACTATTCTACTCTAACTCTAGTATCTTTTTGAATTCATTTGTGATTCTGTTTGCAGTAGACGACGGGTTCCGTCTTGGATTTTTCCATTCTTTTTTATTAAATACTAGAACAAGTCCCACTGTATCCACTTGGACCTCTCTTGATCAAGTTTGTGACTTGGAAAAACAAAAATCTTTTTTCTATTCAAAATTTTGAGACTTCATACTGTACTATTCTCACCTTAATATATTTTGAATTTTTCAACTTGTATTTAATTACAAGTTTTCATTTTAAAATTTTATTGTCATCACTTTTATGGAATTTTTTTTATTTCTTTTGACATTTTAAATATATTTTTGGAAGGTATAATGTCAAATTTAGTTCTTAACGTTTATATTTTTTGTGAATTTAAATATTATTTTTTAGTTAAATTTGACCATTAATCATTCAAAAAGAGTCAAATAATTTTTTTTAACGAAGATGTTGACTAAAACATTAACTTTTAACGATATTGACGTGGTAATCTGTGTGGTAGCCCATACGTACTTCATACTAACATAATATTGTTTATTTTATATGTTATGCCAATAAAAAATTTAAAAATTAGAAAAAAATTAGCATGATGTACATTTGGATGGCCATGCGAGCTATCATGTTTAAAAATTTGATGTTTTAGTTCATATTTTGTTAAAAAAAATAATTCAACTCTTTTTGAGAGGTTGATGATCAAATTTGATTTTTTTTTAAAAAGTTGATGATCAAATTTTGCTAAAAAAATAATGTAGGTCAAATTGACAAAATATATAAACATTAAGGGTTAAATTTGACATTATACTTTTATGAAAATATGTATTTTTTTTGGGTACAAAATAACAACATAAAGCAATTACAAAAAAAGAAGAAGACATCTTAGGACCTATGAAAGCTCCTTTTATCAGCTAATAGAAGTCCTAAAACCGAAATTGGAGGTTCTTAAAAAACGACTAGACTTGGAAGACTAGAAACCACAAGTCTTGTCATATGATCAGCAACCATGGGATCTAGGAACATGGCGAATGCGCACCTTCCATTCACGATTAAGGATACCACGAATCAAACGTAGCTTCACCATTTTGCTATTGACATATCCACCAACCAACAATGATTCAACTAGAAGTGCATTATCACATTCGACCTCAACTTGCCGCAATCCTCTCCCCCATGCAACATGCGAACCCTCTAGCACAGCTCTCCCTTCCACTTTGAAAATATTATCCTTACCCATTCTCATAGAAAAGTCACATATCCAGTTCGCATCTGCATCTCTAAAAACAACCCCAATTGCTGCCTGTTGATTAGTTAATGATATTGCCCCATCAGTGTTAAGTTTAAACCATCTACTCTCTAGTGGGGACCAACGAGACATTGTCACCATAGGACTCAACTGTAACACCAATGACCTGGATGTATCATAATCCCTTGCCCATGCCAAACCTGCATCCAACACATCTTGCATACTAATGTTACCTTCAGAGAAAACATAATGATTACGATTCTTCCCTAACAACCGACATAAAATTGAAAATAGAGTTTATACATATATATATTTTATAGACATCTCTAAAGTTAAACAAGTTTTAGAAAATGAAGGTAGTTGTGATATTAAAAGAAACAGAAACCAATAAAATAAATAAGCTATCAAAAGAAGATTAATGTTAGATCTACCCCATTGTCACTAAAACAAAAATGGTACTCAATTTTTAAAATCATCTAAAAAATAAATGCAATTTGGTTCAAAATATTAAAATAGAAAACTCACTTTGATGCATGAATTCATGGTACGCTACTATTAATTTGCTTAATTAGCGTGCAAGTTAAACATTTATTTTTGAAATTTAAATAAGCAAAAAGAAAATAAAAAAATTCCTCATTATATATAACTATTATAATAACACAATTAATGCATTTGTATAACTACAACTAAACTTAAATATAGCGTATAAATAAATTGAGTAATAATTAAAATATATTCGAATAGAGCATATATGGGATGAGATTTAAAACTAAAATAAAATTTGAATCGTCACATGTATAAATACACATAATAAAATTCGAATTTGAATGATAAAAGATAGTTGGAGTTTAGTTAAATAAGCAAAAAAAAAAAAAAAGTATCATATTGGAAAGCAAGAATTTGAAAATTGAAAGCACATGTAGCCTTGGCAATAAAATGGCTGGATTGGTTTTACGCACCACATAATAATTAGGGTTAGATTTGTTTGGTTTAAGAAAATGAAAAGAAATTAAGAAAGTACCAATGGGTGAGGGAGTGAGAGACTCAGATTCCCATAAAAAGAAAAGAACAAGGTCCAAGGAAATAAATACCCAAAAAAAAAAAAACATCAACACAAACACCGGACCAAAAGAGGAAGCAACAAACACAAACAACATACAGCTTTCATTTGAAAAATTCCTGTTCCTTCCTCTTAACGAGGTTGCACGCCTGCTCTCTGTCTCTCTCTCTCTTTTTTTTTCTTTTATTAAAACTTAATATCATCTATTCTATACACCATTTAACATGTCTCCAATAATTTGATCATAATTATTGAACCTAAGGTTGATCACCTTCATCAATATCACTACCATGCATACGTTTTTGAATTTAATAAAAATTAAAAAGAAGAAGAAGAAGGGATTTTTAAATGGTTTTGTTTTCATTTTACTTTGTCTCGGGTTTGGGTTTTTCATTTTTTTGTCTGTATCTTATATTCCATGTCATTATTACCTAGACCTAATCAAACTTATAACATACACCAGTTTTGTTTTCCTATCTCTGATCTCTCCTCTAATCTAAACTTACCGTTGCAATTTCAATTTTTAAATCTCATTAATTATATTTTATTTTTGGTTGTTTTGCTAACCCCCCCCACCTAAGTTATAATCAATTCTTTCTCCTACCCCACCTATATTTTATTTCTTCCATCTACTTTCTATTATTACTTGAATTTAGTTTTACATATTTTCGATATTATTTACTTAAAATGACTTTAGCTAAATATGCAACTTTGAAAAAATTTAGTAAAAAAGGTACACAAATTTCTGTTAAAAAAGTCCAAAAATTTATGTCTACTATACCACACTGTCATTTTCCCTAATGTAAAACCAATACCCTCTTAAAAGGACAAAACAGCTTCTGTTTTTTTTTTTTATTTGTGTTTTCAGACAAAATAAAGAAGACAGTCACATTAACAGAACTCTGGCTCTAACTAAAACCGAGTACCCAATTACAGAAAAGCTCTTAAATTTTCAAAATCACCTCTCGAGAAAAAAAAAATTTAAGAGTTATTATATGAGTAGGCAGTAAAGGCATTGAAGCCACCACTTATAGTAAAAGGAGAGCTCAGCTGTTTCAAAACCAAGCAAGAAGAAGCAGTAAGAGTTTTTGTTGCATGGAGAGGACATCAATGGGAACAAGTATAACAAGGAGAGCAAAATGGCAATACCCTCCAGCGCAGCCAACACCAAGAATCCTTCATTTGCCACGCCGCCCTAGAAAGAAAGCACCAAAGCCCAGTCCTTCGAAGCAACCCACTTGGCAGAAAGACAGAAAAGGGGTGCTGGAGAGATTGTTTGATCAAGAGAGGTCTTTTGCGAGTGGGGCTGTTCCAGTGATGCTTCTGACTCCAAGGGAGAGTGAGGAGGAGAGGAGAAGAGGGAGAGTGGAGGAGGAAGAGAAGAGAGCAAATACTCATAACAGTGTCGTCTTTGTTGAAGAAGAGAAATGGAGGTTCCAAGCTGAGATGTTGAGAGCGGAATGTAACTTGTTGAGGATGGAAAGAAAGATTGCCATTAAGAAAATGGAGAGAAGGAGAGTTCATATGGAGCGGACCCTGAAATCTGCCCTTGAAATTTTACTTTCTGTTGGTTTCTTTTCTCTCTTCTTTTTTCTCTGTGTTTCGTTATTATCATCATCATCATCATCATCATCATTGTCTGTTTGGCTCTCGAGAAAATATTTATCAGTTTAGGAGAAGAAATAAAGCTAGATCTTTAGATTTCTAATCACGTGGAACGAACTAGGGAAAGTTGACTGTAATTAAGTTCAAGAGACAAAAAACTTGTCTAGTACAAGTTCTGGGATTTCAGGGGGGATTTTTTGTTAGGTTGGTGCTGTTGATAGAATGTGGGGGAAGACGAAAGATGCTTATTGAAAACAGACATTTGCGTTTAATTAACCTGAACCTCAGAATGTCAGATGTAGGCGTGTCACTGTTGATTTCTTATCCAGATCACATATTTATTTATTGTTTTTGTTTGATACTGTGTGCTCTTTTTGTTGTTGCTTGTCTTCATTTGCTTGGTGACTAAATGTACAGTGTTAAATTTGGCTTTTTGACTTGTTTAAAGTAAGATGAGGCATTGAATAATAATGTTTCCTTTGTTTTTACTGTTCAGCAAGCAATTCAATGACATTGCGTTTGGGAATTGGTTTACAGGGAAGAAAGAACATTTGTGAAGGGAAGGATGTGAACTTGGTGTTGTTGGAGGAGCAGATCAATGATTTGGTGGAGAAAATAGAGAAACTGCAAAAGAGAACAGGTGTGAAAGAGTTAGAGGTTAAAAAATGCAGTAACTTTGATAAGCATGTATGTTTACTCCAAAGGCAGCTACAGAAATTTGGGTTTGGAGGATTATCTGATGAAGAAATATGTGTGAAAGAGATCCGACAGATGGCTGAAGCAAGCTTGTCAATCAAAATCAGCAATGAAGGGAGTGGCAGCTTTGCTTCTACTTCAAATCATCATAACCGCAATGTAAGACAATAATCAAACTCTTATCTGTTAATTTATTGGATGGGGAATTTTTCACTTAAAAAACCAAATTTGCAGGTGGAGAGTTTGAGAAGAAAGATGGATGGATTACTACAGAGCATGGAGGAGGAATATGGTTCCCTGCTCTCCACTTCTGATTTGTCATCTTCATCATCTTTACAGCAATCAAACAAAGTAAATTCCTTGGATCATCACTGTGTTTAACAACACAAGCAAAATAGTTTTTGTTTTTGTATTTTAATGAAAGAAAAGAGTTGTAATGGGTTATACAGGAGGAGAAAATGGGGCATGAGACAAGAGTGTGTTCAGGACATTGCAAGGCTATAGTGGGGAGGGTGGTAGAGCAAATTCGTGGTGAGACAGAACAATGGTCCCAGATGCAAGACATGTTGGGGCTGGTAAGGGATGAGATGGAAGAACTTCATGCATCTCGTGATTTTTGGGAAGATCGGGCACTTGATTCTGACTATCAGATTCAATCCCTGCAATCTGCTGTAAGACTTATTTCATAATTAGCTACTTAATCCCTGGAACTATATATATATATATGTACTTAATAATTTAATGGTTGGTTTGATTAGGTGAAAGAATGGAGACAGAGAGCTGTGTCATCGGAAGCCAAAGCTAAGGAGTTAGAGGCACAAATATATGTGCTTCGTCAGGAAATGGAGAGATTGAGGCAAGGCAGAGATAGAAAATCAGTGAGGCCCCAAATTGCATCACCAATCAATCAATTAGAAGCACAAAATGAAACAGAGAAGAGAGTACTTGTGTGTCGGTTGAAGGAAGACGATCCTAATCCCAAGGATGGAAGACGAAAGCCCCAGACATGCAGACGCTCGCCCCTGACAGATATTGGTAATATATCAACCCTGAAGAAGCAGCAGCAGTCTGGTGAAGCAACCTTGCCATTGTTTAGCCTTCATAAAGAGGAAATGAAACGTTCATTATAGACCAACTGAAGCATGAATATAAAACACCAGGTTCACTGTTTCAATGCTACATGATCTTGTGACAAAACACGAATCAAGGGCAGGACATTGATGATGGGGACGGAGATAAAAGGGGGCATGCAAAAAGGTGTAAATCTGATCTAACTTAACAAACTTTAGCAACAGCACAATCTTGAGCTGGCTACTGAGTTTGATGTATGCAGATGGTAAAGAGGTTCCCCAAAATTATTATATCTCATCTATCTTGTTAATGTTAAAATTTTGCCTCTGCTTGTTACTGTGAGCCCAATCTTTGATCAAATAAATATGAGCCAATATATATATATATTAAAAAGCCCTTCTACTTTTTCTTTTCAAAATTCAATAATTTTATTCCTACTTGATAAAAGTATGATGAAGTTTTATATTAAGAGTCAGATTGCATTTTGACTCCTTTATTTTGAATAAATTAGTCATTATACATTAGATTAAAGAGTAAAATGAACATTAAAAAAAAACTTCTAGTACAAGGGCTCCACGATACTTTTATCTTTTACTTCAATATTTGTTTTATAATTAAGGATAAAAGTGGAAATGCTAAGAATTGAACCCAAACTTCCATGCCACAACACAAATATTCTTGTCACTAAGTCAAGAGGTTAAAATTTTATTTCCCGAATGTTTATAGTATTACTCTATCCAATTATGTTTCTTAAAATGTTTGATTAAATATTGTTGGTCAAGAAATTTTAGTTATTTGTTTAATTAATCTAGAACAAAATTTTAAAGGTTAAATTGATTATTGATAACGCAAGATTTTAGTTCTCAGATTTTTTTTAATTTTGGCTCATGAATTTTTTTTATCCATATTAATTTTGAAATTTGGAAGTTTTCTCAATTTTAATCTCGACACTTTGAGATTGTGCTACACGAACTTTAGAGAACTAATTTAAAAAATGTTGTCAAAATTAAAGACGAGATATTACTTTATACCTATTGTAAAAGGATAACATTTTATCTGGAAAAAGAAACTATAATATTTTGAAGAACTGAAATTAAATCTTTTGCGTTAAATTAAATTATTAATTAAAAGGGTGAAAGTCCAGCCTACCTTTTTTTTGGCTTTGCCCGACTTACAAAGTATTAGCCATTAGGATATGTAATTGGTAAGAGAAATGTACTGTACCCCTACCCAAATGCAGTAGTTTTATGTAATATATGCTCACTTCTTCAAAAGATGCTGGTTTCAGCCTTATTATTGAAAGCAAATTCAAACATTTGGTATAATAATGATAATAATAATTTTATAAGAAAAGAGGAATATCTATGCTATTATTTAAGAGTTTTGTTTAGTTAGTGTCGCCCTTAATTGGTCACTAATTCGATTAGAAAATTACATAAATGCTCTTTTGTAATTAGAGTAAGTTATACTTTTCACGGATATTTTAATAATTTCATTTTAACAAAAGTAAATGATCTACAAAACCATATGCACCTTGGTTCCTAAACACAACACTACTCCAAATAATTGCTAGGAAGGGATTTGGATTAGGGTGGCGCCTCTTGGTAGTTGAAAATGTGAAAGATAAACCAATGTTGAATTGCCAAAAAAAAAGGTTTTAATGAAAAAAGTGTATTAGATTACTAAGATTTGTATTATTACTATTTGGATGAAAACTGATGTAATAGATCTCCCATCTATTATATTAAAGGGTTTCTTAATGATATTGTTAAAGGCTAATTATGATCAATAAATAAAAAAGGAGCTCTGCCTCTCAACTGTTAACTTCCTCAGCTCTCTCACACTGCCAACCAATATACAGGTTATTAGGTCCAAATGAAAGCCAGGATTTTGATTAACTCCCAAGATCTGGGATTAAAAGCAAATCAAGAGTTTACTTTGATGGTAATAAATCTATAAATATCATCCTTTTCTCAATTAATGGATTCATTTAAAAAGGGGGTTTCGGATAATTAAAGTCTTGATTGTGATCATGTCATTGTTGGGGGAACAGTTAACAAGTAAATGATAATGAAAAATGCTTAAGATTTTGCTGCAAAAGCATTTGCCAACCAAATACATAATTGCTTTTCATTGTAATTCTACTTCAAGACTAGCTAAAATCGAATTTCAGATAACTTGCAAATCTTGGATTTAATTCAAGAAATAAATGGAACAACTCTATAAATATCCCATACATTTCTCGCAAACCTAAACAACTTCAATTCAGTGTTTTCATTTTTTACATATATTTTTCTTTGATTTTTGTTTAATACTCTTTTCCGAAATGGTGCAGAAGAATGCAATCCAGGGTCGCCAAAAGATCACCATGAAAAAGATAGCAAAGAAAAATAATCTTCAAGTAACCTTCTCTAAACGCCGTGCGGGGCTTTTTAAAAAGGCTAGTGAACTCTGCACCCTTTGTGGAGTTGATATCGCAATCATAGTGTTCTCCCCTGCAGGCAAGGTCTTCTCTTTTGGCCACCCTAATGTCGACTCCGCCGTCCATCGGTTTCTCACTCGAAACACTTCCAGCGTGCACTATGACATTGTCGAAGCTCATCCAAATGCTAACATCCGTGAGCTTAATGCACAAATAACTAATCTTCTTGAGATGTTGGAAGGTGAGAAAAGGAAGGGCCAAGCACTTGATGAAGTAAGGGAAGCTGGTCGAAGGCAATGCTGGTGGCAAGCCCCCATCCATGAACTCGGGTTGAGTGAGCTTCAACAGTTGAGAAATGCGCTGGAGGAGCTGAAGAGGAATGTGGGGAAACAAGCCAACCTGATGCAGGCTGCGGTTGAGTGCAGCAATGGCTGGCCATTTTTGAAGCCAAATGGTGTAGGAATTAGTAATTTTGGCACTCAAGGAAATGAAACGAATGCTTCTTCTAGTTTTACTCAAATGCATAAATTTGGTCCGGACCTGTATTTTGATTTTTGAGTTTGTGGCAACCAGAGTAAAATATTTTATGTTCAAAGTGTGGTTATAAAAAATTTCTATTAAAAATCTTTGGTGGGAGTAAGATAGATTTTTACCATTTCTAGCAAAAAAAATATTAAAAATATCTTTTGGTACTAGAATTTGGCTTCAATGTTTTAGTTGGTACCTGAGTAAATTTTTTGTTACATTTAAGTATTTGAGTTTGATTTCAATGTCCAATTCGGTACTAGATTTTTTTGTCCAAATTAAGTACATATATATTTTTATTAGAGTATACGCTTCAAATATTCATTAAGTCACATTATGTCATTTGATCAGAGTACCAAATTGATTATTAAAATCAAACTTAAAGACAAAAAAACCTCAAATATTTAATTATTATTAAAATTAAATTCAAGTATTAAATAATATATTAATGCGTAAGGAGGCGAAAAGTCCCTGCTTTCTCTTCTTCGCTTCTAAAAGATGAGTTATGGTTTTAAATGACAAATTAAATAAAAAGTTGATCGGTATTTATTTATAATTTACAAGAAATACATTAAAGATTAATAAGGAGTTTCATACAACACATTTAATGAAAAATCAAACGTATATAATGCATTAATTTCTTATAATGCTAATCTAAAGGCATTAGATATGAAAGAAAACTCGTGAAAGCCAAGAACTTGGCGCCTAGAATAGTAAAATTGTACTTAAATCCTTTCAAAATTTCAAAATTATAATGTAATACAATAATAAAATTGAAGTTTATCCCCCTTCAAAATTTTTTAATTTAATTATGGCCCTATTCAAGAAATTTCCGACTTCCATCCTTAGATCTAATGGTAGATGGCTTGTATTACTTAAATCTTTGTTGACACCAGGTTTCGGATTCAAATTTAAACAACTCTTTCTCATAATAAATAAATAAATTTCAATGCTTAATTTATTTGTGATTTTATCCAATAAATTTTTCAAGAGCCAATTAAATATTTAGAAAAAACTATATGTTTAATAACTCAAATAAAAATATTACATGTATAAAAATTTTATTTTACTTTAAAAGTTTTTTAATTTTTTTTTAACAATCTCATTAGGTTTTGATTATATTGCTTTTTCTGACATAATACCTAGAACTACCAATAGCCCCTCCGTAATCCATAATTTGAGCTCACATTCTCATGTATTGACAACAATGTCCATGCCAATCGAGTCAAGACTCTATCAATTAAAATTTTAAAATAAAAAAGAATTGAGATAAAAGTAAAAAGTGCAAAATTGATGAGATGGATGGAAGGAAGAAAGAAAGAGGGGAATGAAAGGGTGTCATGATCACGAGTAACGACTTAAGAGGTAAAGTGAACAAAGGAGTTAAGGAGCTGATTGGAGGAGGAAGTAAGTTAGACCAAAAAGCTAGTTGAGTCAAATGAAGTAGGAATGTAACATGAGATTGCAACACATTTTAATGATATTAAAGATATTTCGAAGATCGAACATAGTCCATTTCATGGAAAAGATGCTTCTTGTTTAATGAGCTACAATCCTTGTTATTGAAAAGGTAACATCCCATCCCCTTGAATAAACTTGAGGTAAACAAATAAGGGTAGCATAGAGTGATACGGAGTAATTAAGTTTGTTGATTTTGGTATGGTATTGCATGGCATGGTTTATGTATTTGAGACTTTTTATTTTGTTTTTTTTTTGTTAAATTATTAGTCTAAGATATTAGATAAGCATAGCTTAACCATTGAATATTTGTATGGTTAAAATTCTGGTTAAAAACCATTACTGAATGCTTTAGGTTTGTGAGGAGAGAGAATGAAAACTTTGTATGTTAATAGTTTGAGGTTTTTAGATTGTGCATCTGAAGTTGAATTTAGATTCGATCGAGTAAATTGTAAAATACAAGAATTTCGGACATTAGAATTATAAAATACCTAATTGAAAAATGTGTTTAATATGTTTAATTTGAATACTTTATATATTTGGAGATGAGAAATTAATAGTGCTTTTATACTCGGTTAATTGAACGAGGGCTAATATGAGACTAGAATGTCAAGGGTTGAAAGAAAGGTGAAGGCGGATAACAAGCAACAAGTCTAGTGACAATTAGGTTTCGAATTGAACGAGGTGTGTCAATAGGACCCATATCTCACAATTCAACTCAACTAAATCTCTATAATGTTTCATTATGTTTTGTGAGTCGTAATGGTGTAACAGCCCTTTTTCAGTTGCGTCGGATGTTGGAAAATCAAGTTTGAAAAACGTAGCGGAAAGCAAATTTAGGAAAAAACTAGAGTTTTAATTTTTTTTCCAAAACAAGAACTTGGTTGTGATATCTAAAATAATAAAAATTTAATCAAAATTGTACCTTTTCGATTTATTTAGAACGAACGCTTCGACCGAGTAGTCTTCTCCACAATCCTCAAGCTCACATCTACAGAGTGAGCTCGTTTTGAATTAGAAATTTTTTCACAAAAATTACCAGTGAGATAATTTTTTAATTTCTCTAAACTTTTGGGTCAAGTTATAAATAAAAAAATAATTTCTTTAGAAAAATTTCTCTCTACAACTTTCTCTTGAACCCAAGTATGAAAAATAATGACCCAAGACTCTATTTATATAAGAAGAGTTTAGAGAGTTCAACTATTATTAAACTTAATCCCTTTAATATTAAATTTAATAAAATACTATTAAGATAAGTATTAAATTAAATTTAATATTAAATCTATTAAAATAATATTATTTTGAAATAGTTAATCAGAAATAAAATTCTCTGGTAGAGCCCTAGTAATAGTGTAATTCTTCCACTGCTCAATCACTGAATACCCACCTCCGCCGACCATTTTTTGACCATCAGAATGCCACCGTCGCAGCTGTTGACACCCCAAGCTGGTTCAGTTTCTATTGGTTCAGTCCGGACCATTGACGACTTGATCGGTCCAGTCCAGCCACTGGTTGGATTGTCAGTCTAGTTTCACATACCCGGCCCGGTTCAACTAATTTTTGGGTATTAATCTCTGTTTTGGGCTCTCGAGCCCAATTTATGATATTAGGTGTAATTTTCAAATTTAATTACCCATTGCGCCAATTGTCTTACTTGAAAATTGATTTCCGAAAATATCATATTAATTTTAATTAATTTAATTTTACTTTATCAAAATTAATTTTTCAAAAAAATTCTTTAATCAAATTTTTTAGTTGAACAATTCTTATGACCACCCAATTTAATTTCACATCGAATAAATCAAATCAATTAAATTGTTTCTAAAGTCCGTAGAATTTACTTCTAATTCAAATGTAGTCCGATCAAGCTTTTATTGAGCTAGTGGAGGGACCACTCAGACATATACAATTAGGCTCTAGTAATTGCAATTATGTCCAGAAGCATCATTCCGATAATTTGCAATTACTTAATCATGGAGTCAGTCTACAAGAAGTACCATGACTGAAAACTCCTTATTGTATACTCTTTACAAAAATAATTCATCTGGCTGCTTTGTCAAATGACATCGTCATGTGTGTGTTACCCTCATATGATATCTTTGATTCCTTTGAGTTAAATCTATTCACTTAATACAATCCTATTTTATCTCATTGTCACCCTTGTGTCTTCTTAATGATTACTATGATCATTGTCAACAAATGACAGTGATAAATTGCTCGTTCGAGAACAAACAACCTGTGGCCACGTTCCATATTTATCAATTCACACAATGCCAATGAGAGAATATTGTTAACTCTTTAATTGAGCTATGAATTTCACTGGTACTAGTAAAGTCATGCCATAGACAAGTCATGTACCCAACATATCGGCTATCGGCTCGATCATCTTTAGAGCACAAGCCTTCACTTATATCAAAGCACATGAATTACATACGCATGTTCAGTGACTAACTCAGGATTTAGGTAAATCACACCATGAATGTCGCAAATGAATTAATTTACAAACAGATTCAGAATTAATTCATATTGGGTCTAATTCAATGTATCATTCTGCCAATGAATACATCTATATCTCTACCTGTGGAGTTAACTGCTCCGATAGCCAAGATTAATCATCTCCTCAATTGGAATTGTAGACGACATAATAATCATTCTCAATATCTGAATCAAATGTTCACTTTAATTTTTTTACAGGATTACGAAATCGTTTAGATTATCTACTGAAGTAAGTTGTCTTTCACGCAATATAAATGTTTTTTCAATGTCACTTATCATCAATTTAAACTTAGACAATCAATAAACTAATATTTATTTGTCACAATTTCGCTATATATGCAAAATATGAAAGATAAAAATACAAAAGACATAACAGTAAAATGTAAAATTTATTTATTCATCGTTTAGATACATAAAAAATAATTATATGTTTACTATAATATAGACACATTTCCCAACATCAGAAATAATGATTTTGGGACCACAATTGTAACACCCCCTACCAGTATTCGTTTTCGAAATAGGGCATGAGGCATTATCAGAGTTTACTGAACATTTTCAATAATTCTGAGTCATTTATTATTCATATTCTGAAAATAATCACAACGTCCCTCTATTGGGCCCTTGAAGCCCAAAACATTCATTAGGAACCTACTGGAATTAAATCGGGATCATAGGGAATTTTTCACAGGATCCTAAATATATATATTTTCGAATTAGGTGCAGGATTCATACGGGTGTATCACATAACAAATCTTTTTATAAGAAATTGCATAACTGAAACCTTTCTACTCTTTCATAAGCTCAATTATATTTTCATCTAAACATTTACCATTCCAATGCATCTTATAATTAAACATATTATCATTCAACAGTAATTTGGCACTTGCCTAAACTTCAAGCAACAACATTGGTTAGCATACTTAAATATTGACAAACTTATTTTCTCGCCATGTCTCACTTAAATTTATTACTCATTTTAATACACATAATTTTCCTTGTATCAACATATCAAAGATAGTATCATATTTACATGTCATAATACATATCATTTTCTTATTGTTTCTTCTTAAATATAAATCATTCAATTCATTATGACAATATTTCATGTACCATAATCTTTATAAGTTCAATGTATATTTATTCTAGTAGCAGTTCATAATCTTGAATATGCATAATTATCAGGCTAGTTTCACATACATGTATTTTCCATGTCATATTTCAGTATATCAAATATTTATCATTTCTATTTTTATCCCGTTGAATTTCTCGAAATTTAGATGGATTTTTAGGGGTACACTTTAGTGTACAAATTCGGGTCCATCAATTCATATTCATGTGCGCACATTTCCATTTCAGAGAGCACGCTTCCGCGAACCTTATTTCTTACAGTGGGATTACCAGTCCAGGCTAAATCCCCTGTAAGAGAGCACACTCCCGCGAACCTCATTTCTTACAACGGGATTACCAGTCCAGGCTAAATCCCTTGTAATATAAACTTATAGAGTATTGTCGGGATTACCAGTCCAGGCTAGATCCCCTGCAACGACAATTACTCTAATGAGCTTGGATCTGAATTACCAATCCAGGCTAAATTTAGACCTTAATTCGGATTACCCGTCTGGGCTAAATCCATTTTCCACATATTCTTCGGGAGGGCTATATCAAGATCACCCGTCCGGGCTAGATCTTTTTCACACATATTCTTTAGGAGGGCTATATCAGGATAGGATCACCCGTCTGGGCTAGATCTTTTTTACCGTCAATTCATTTTCAGAGATCCATCGAATTTTCCTTCCATTCAACTGGGATTTCTTTCCATTTTTATCAAGTATATCAAAGTTTCATCAATTTTCATACAATAAACTTTCAATCATATTCACATCAATAACATACATTTCAAGCATTTAAGATATAATTCAAGTTACACTAACTTACCTCGTTGCTTGTTCGTGTTTACAATTTCACTAATCCGATTTTTTTCTTTTCCACGTTCAAGGCTCGTATTTGAGTAATTCGGATCTTTATAAATAAATTTGATCATCATTTTCATTCATTTCATATTCTAATACATTCAATTAATGCTCTAGGCAAGATTACCATTTTGCCTCTAAGCTTTTAATTAATGACGATTTTAATCCTTGGCTTAGAAAAATAAATTCTTGTAATTTTTTTAATCCTTGTTTTAAGCCTAATTATTCCCATACATATTGATAACAGCCCATGAATTCTATAAAATATCAAAATTTTCCATAATTTCAACACTTTTCAATTTAATCCCTAAAACATGTTTTCACCCGATCTTGTTCTAATTTCATTAAATTTTGTAATTTAAATAAATAAAAAATCAATTTCATGCAATTTGGTCATTTTTGACATTTTTACAAAATTATCCATAAAGTTTTACTTTTATTCAATTTAGTCCTTGAGCCTAAAACTTGCAAATTATCCATGCTAGGTGAATATTCATATATATATATATATTCCTCCTCCTCCTATCCATTCCACATCCTTAATTTATATAACATGCTAAATGTAACACTATCTATGATTTCACTATTTACTTGTAAATTTATTCAAAGCTATCCTTTTGAGTCATAGTTACTAAATTATTTTTATCTTGAGCTACAGAACTCCAAATTAAGATACAATAATTTTCCCTGAAACTATACTCACATATCTTCTTACCATAAAATTTTTAGAATTTTTGGTTAAGCCAATAAGTACAGTTTATTCTTTAAAGTCACATCTGTTCTGCTGTCTAACAGTTCCAACCCTTCTTCACTAAAACTTAAATATCTTCTCGTGCGGGATTCAAATGATGTTACCGTTTTTTTATATTGAAAATAGATTAATTAATAATTTTAAATATATAATTTTAATCCCCTAATTATTTTTATTCAATTTTTTATGATTTTTCAAAGTCAAAACAGGGAACCCAAAATCATTCTGACCTTGTCTCGCAAAATTTATTATATCTCATAATTTACAATGCCATTGCTTACAAAGTTTCTTCTATGAGAAACTAGACTCAATAATCCTTAATTCCATATTTTTTTAATCCTCTAATTCAATTTTCACGATTTATGGTGATTTTTCAAAGTTAACCTATTGCTGTTGTCCAAAACTATTTAGTGCAAGATGTTGATAATCAAATTTATAACATCCTCCTTTCCTTTCTCTACAATATTTTCTATCAATTCCTCTTGTTTCCCTTCTCTAACATATCAAGAACATAGAACCTTATAGAATAAAACCCTACATTAACATAAATTTCATACTTTTTCAATAATATCAGACTCAAAAATATATTGAAATCTTGATGTTCTTACCTTGCTCTATTGATTTCAATATTTAACTTGATTTTCTCTCTCCTCCAGCCTCTATTTCTTGAATCTAACTTGATATTCTAGTTTCCCATAGTCTCCTTATCAATTTTCTCTCTTGGTGACTATGGAAATTTCTTTGAATTCTAAGTGAAAATGGTGAATTTTTGGTGAGAGGACCAAATTGTAAAGAAAAGAAAGTTTCTTTCTTTCTTTTCTCTTCATACGTTGGAATGCATGGGAGAAGATGATGGTTTCTCTTCATCTTTCTTCCCTTTTATATTAATCATTTAATAATAAAATAATATTAAAAATCTTAATAAAATATTAATTAAATAACATTTATCTAATTAATTAATTAAAAATATCACCAACATCATTATTACCTTCTAAAAGTCTCTCTCTAATTGACCATTTTGCCCTTTATAATCTTTTGAAATTTCATCCTTGAGTCATCACTTAATTTGGTAAAATTGTAATTTAGTCCCTCAAAATTCTTTGCCTTTTCAATTTGGTCCTAATTCATCAATTTTCCTTAGTTTCTAGATTATTCCACCCTTAAAGTATTTACACTATTGGTCTTTCAACTTTTTTATATTTACACTTTAACCCCTCAAAATTTGGGTATTTAATCTTGGGCAACAAAATTTTTCTCACTTTTGCGATTTAATCCTTTCTTGAATTAATATGTCATAATATACTTTCCAATGTTGACATAACTCAAAATTACCCTTTTTATCACTTTATTTCCTTATTTTTCTATATCAGAGATATTATCTTACTATAGTAATTTTAGGTGTATTACAACAATTCCGACAAAAGAGTCCATAAATATATTTAATTAATAATTATGAGTTAAATACAGTATAATATTGAATCGTGATTTAATAATTTTTATTAATTGGTCAATTAGTCAAGATACAAGTGGTGTGTATTGAAAGTCAAGTAGTTTTGGAAAGGTTTTGGAAAGTCAAGTAGTGCCTAGACATTAGACAGAATTTTGAATGCTACATTAACCATCGAAATGGTCAAATAAATCCGTTTAATTTGAAAACCCCTATTTTGATCAATTTTTAGAAACTTAGCTTGGTTGCCTAAAAATATCAAATTATTAGGTTGTCTATGATTTAAGTCTAGTTTATTAAAAAGTACTGTCATTTGAAAAACTCTATTGATTCCATCATTATGCCTTTAAAAACTTCGTTTCATTATTATGCAGTGAAAAATGTGACACCTTTAATTTTTACTTGAAAAACTGTGTTTTAAGCTATATTAAGCCGATTATTAAATTTGTTCGATTTTTATCCAAAATTCCATGCATGCAAAAACCAAATAAAAGAAACCCATTCCACTGTCCATATTAACAAAACTTATAGTCTCGAAATAAAAACCAAAATAAATAAATTAATTAAAATACTTTATTAACTATAGATTTGAGACAAGACATCCGAATGGAGAGTCCGATCCTAACCTTAAGGGTTATCTGTAAGGAGTAAGCAAAAGGGATAAGCTTAAATTATACAAAAAAGGAGAATCAAACTCAAGTCTCAAAGAAAATTTCACTAACTCTTAATCATCTCTTAACCATTTAGCCACGTCATGAATAAAAATTCGGAATGTGACACAGTTGATGAAATTCTTGAAACTTGAAATAACTTGCACATTCATTCATTCTTACATTTCTTACATGTTTTCATAGGTATATATCCTATAATCATATTTACTCACATGATAAACATATTGTTGATGTGTAACTTTCATTTACACATATTGTTCAACTTGCATATTTGTAATTCACATCTTACTTTCATTAATCATATTTCTTGTAATCATTTGTACATAGACTTACTATCATATTTATCACATAATTTCATAAATATGAAAGTTAGCCCTTAAAAAAACAGGGTAGTCCATCTCATGGCACACAATTGTCTTTCATTGTACAATCACACTCATTAGCACAACTGTCTATTTGTTTGTGCAATGAAATATTGGGACAAGACCCACCAATTACTTTAGTCTCATTCTATTTGAATTAGATTTCATTTCCATACTAATTAAATTCACTTGCTAAATGATGTAACAGTTAACATTGAGCTTACATTCTTAAATAAAGGTAAATGGAAAATCTCTTCTATTTTCTTTACTTTGCAAGCTTTTATGTAATTATTATGTCAACTTCTTTCTCATTTGATTATTTCTATGTGCTGATATCAGTTTCAAAAATACAGATAAAATTAGATGATTAACTTGAATGTTAGCAAATCAAATAACCAAAATATATAAACATAAAGGAAGTGACAAAAAGTGGAGAAATACAGAAACATGAAGTAATTCCGAGAAAATACAAAAATAATACCAAAGTCAACCTCTTCACTTTTTGTTTACTAATTCCAAGAAAATACAAAAATAAGACCAAAAATCAATCTCTTGTATTCATTTCTGAGTTGGTAGAATTTTTGGTTGCAGTATCGGGTGAGAAAACATTATCCACATTGATCAAAGCTTCAACACTAACGTCTAGTTGTGGGGGAAAATCGAAACTCCAAACGTCTTCTTGTTCCAATCTATCGTTTAGATATTTGGTAGGAAAAGACGATGGAAATTGATCATTAAAAATGTATTGAAATTCAGGAAATGCTTGATTCATAAAATTACCACCCATCCCCATTCCCATTCCCATTGTGCTTAAATAATTCATCGTGTCCTCCGAACCCATCATCTCATCTCTTTCTTGTTTTTGAGTCAATGCCAATCCATCTTCAGTTTTGGTTTGCGTTCTCCCAGATTTATCAACTTTTTTGTAAATCCTACATAGAACATAATCATCTAGCTGCAACCAATAATAATCAATCAACACCAATAATGGTCAAACATGTCCAAAAAGCTATTTAAATTTAAGAATTTATACCCTCATGTCAGTGTAACCCTCTTTCTTGCTGCACAAGGGAGGAGGATCGTTCACTCTATATTCATGCATAATCCAACTAGTTTTATCACCTTTAGGAGGTCTTCCTTTGTAAAAAACCAATGCCTTCCTATATCCCACAATACGATCTTTAAATCGAACTTCTCGATCAGCACCGGTAGCCTTCCAGTACCCACCCACGGCTGCCCGATTAGGTCGGGTTCCATTTCGGTACTTCTTATCTCTAGGGGTAAAGAAATACCACTCTTTTTCTCCATATTGTTTATATAGTTCTAATTAAGAAACAATAAAACAATAAAAAATAATCATAAAAAAAACAATGCATTCAATCTTGATTCAAATAGACGAAGATGTTCATTTGATGATAATACCTGCAAGTCTTTCAGGATTATATTGATACAAATTAACTTCCACGATCCTATTCTGAGGCAAAGGTAAATTCAAGACCTTTTTCTTCAAATAATAAAGCACAAGCTCTTCATCGAGCGGACAAAACCGATATCCCGGAGGGAATGAATCAAGATAGCCATCATCATCAACCTTGTCTTTGTTGTTGGTACCGTTTACAATGGGTTCCTCGTTCTCGGGTGCCTCAACAATGCCGAGGGCGTCGCTGGAGGATGCATGGTGAAGAGACAGTGGTGGGATCTTTTCAGGTGTTTGGTTGGTATCACAAAGCTCACGTTTAGGTTCAACTTCCATGCTCAGGTAGCCAAGATAGGAAAATCAATGGGACGAAGAAGAATTCTAAATGTAATCCAACATTTAAACCATTAATAAATATAATCTGATTGGTTTGTTTCACTTTATCTTTTAAAAAATCTCTGTTTGTTTTGAAAGATTTTGAATGTATATCAAAGCCATATCATTATCGTATCAACAAGATTTTAAATCTTTTTTAAATCCTCAATCACAATATTATATAAGTTTGAGATATTTTTGTAGTCTTACCTTCTAGAGGGAATAAGCCATACCTGCTGACTTCATATGAATGCATTTTTATTTTTAATTAAACAGAAATGTAGACCG
The DNA here is from genome assembly GCF_007990345.1 of Gossypium hirsutum. NCBI lineage: Eukaryota > Viridiplantae > Streptophyta > Magnoliopsida > Malvales > Malvaceae > Gossypium > Gossypium hirsutum. The sequence continues at coordinate 40,328,817 of NC_053445.1, read as the reverse complement.
ACATAAATTGAAAATTTTCTATTTTCAGTCCACCCTTATTTGAATTGGTTAGGTAATGTTTCATTTACAATTTTCCAATGCCTAAGATCATATGTGTTGAATCAATTTCAATATATAGTTTAAAGTGTTTCGTATGTTCATTTGGTTGATTGTACAATTGTTATTACAATGAGGAGGAGGTGAGATTCAAAGAATTATGGGTAAATATTATATAAAAAATAACCTATTGATTTATTATTAATTTGATATGTACCAAAACATATGAATATATATAATAACTGCAATTTTTGAACTTAAAAAGAAATTGATTTCTTTATTGATTAATAAATTAAAAATAATAATGATTTGAGCTCTTAATATAAGTTTTCGGTTTGTGGATTTTAGTTTAGAGTATTTTGCTTCTTAATTCAATTGTATTTTGTATAATTTCAGTTTACATCATAATTAAACTAAAATTATACTTATATTGTATTTTAACATGTAAACTTAAATATATATATATATATATATATATATAGAACTTATACATGCTGGGTAAGTCTCAATACCCTACCCCCTTTAAAAAGTTGTTTTAAATATTGCTTGAAGGTATCAATACTTGCAAGACTTGGCCTGGAAAGTTCTTAAAAAGGTTTAGAAACATGTTTTTGAGTTTATATAACACGTTATAGGACAATTTATTATGAGAATTTTTAGATTATTTTGTTATATAAAAAACCATTGAAAATACAAGCAAACTGCTAGGTTAATAATGATTTAGTTAGATGGTTGGAGTCAACTCTTGTATCTTCCCAGAAGTTTACTAACATGACGTCTCCCATATTTGCAACTTGTTAAGCAATCCGAAGCTGCTCCTGAAATTGTATCAGAATCCTTGTGAGGTGGCGAGTTCCAAAATCGATACAAGGCCTTATGCAAAGAAGCAGAGGATACATAGGTTGTTGGCAAGTTATTAGGTATAAAAGCTTTTTACAATAATGATATTATAATAATAATAAAAATAATAAAACTTGTGGAGTTGGAACGTGCATCATCTAAGAAAGCATGATTGTATGGGTTTATTAGCGAAATTATTTTTTGTTGAAAAGAAATGTTGAAAAATGCTCGAGAGTCTACTTCAGGCAAATTACTTGCTGTATTTTTGGACATTTAGGAGTAATATTTGAAGCTGACTTCGTAAAATTGGAAGCTATAAAAGTTGGTCTTGAGATGTTTGGCAGGCTCCTTGACGGAAGCAGCATCCGAAGTTATAGTCGAATCAGATTTACTGTGGCTACTTAGTGGGTATATCAGGGTATGTCTTAGGTTTCCCAGTCGGATGTTGATAAGTTGAATGTCACGTCCAACACTTTTGGGTGTTTATTTGATGCTCCTAACTGATCTTGTTTTTATGCTAGTTCTGGCTAGAGCAAAGTTGTATTTGTTATTCATGGGTTTGAGGCAGTATTTTTGGAACTATGGTGTAGTTTTGTCTAGTTTGGTCTTAGGTGATGGGGTAGACTATTATTTAAGTCCATCTCAATACGACCACCCAAATTTTGGAATATGAATTCATTAAGAGTGAGAACTTAACCTTATGCATGTACATCGTTCGCCCTAGGGATAGTGTTGTGCGGAAGCGTGTAAAAGAGTAAAATTATTGTACTAAAAAATCACACTAAGTTCAATTCCCAGGAAAGAGAGGTGGATCACAAGGATCGCTTAAGTACCAGGTCCTTCCTAGCCAGAATATCCCTCAATCGTAATTTAATAGCACAATAAATCACTACAATCACACTCACAATTCATGCAGAATAATACAATAAAGAACACAAGAATTTAATGAGGTTCAGCAAATTTTGCCTACGTCCTCGGGCACTACCAAATATATTTCACTCCAAAATACAAGTGAGAATTTACAAAGAGAGAGAGAAAACAATGCCTTAAGTAGAGAATGGCAAGTTTGAGATACAGAATGAGAGATGGTCATGCTTATTTATAGTTGAGGTTCAGGGATCAACTTGCAAAGTCACTTTACAATTAGGGACCATATATTGTAAATATCTCAGATTTTATTATGCCAATATCTCGATACCCATATCTTTGACTTTCCAATATTTGATACCCATATATTTGACTTTCTATTATTTGATACCCATATCTTTGATTTTCCATAAATATGGATAATTCCCAATAATCTCCACCTTGAAGATTTGATTCGAGTAATCTTATCTTCACACAATTCTCTCTGCCTTTGTCAACAACACTTGATAGTGCCTTCTTCAACTGTTAAACATGTAGAATATTGATCAAGTTCAAACAATGTTCGAACTTAATTGTTGTTACCACCTTGGTTATCATATCTGCGGGATTATCTACAGTCTTAATCTTCTGAAGGTGAATTTTCCCCTTATCAATAATTTCCCGCACAAAATGGAAACGTACGTCGATATGCTTTGTACGTGCATGATAGACTTGATTCTTTGCTAAATGAATAGCACTTTGACTATCACAATACACATTAATATTCTCCTGAACCAATCCCAAGGTTTTAACCATACCTTGTAACCAAATAGCTTCCTTTACAGCCTCTGTTACAGCCATGTATTCAGCTTCTGTGGTTGACAACGCAACTGTAGGCTGCAGTGTAGACTTCCAACTTATTGGTCCTCCAGCAAGAGTAAACACATAACCAGTGGTTGATCTTCGTTTGTCCAAATCACCGGCATAATCAGAATCAACGTACCCAACAACACCTTTACCAAGTGTAGTATCCTGCTTGAACAGTAATCCAATATCTATGGTCTTATGAATATACCGTAGAATCCATTTCACAGCTTGCCAATGTCCTTTTCCAGGATTATGCATATACCTGCTCACTATGCTAACTGCCTGTGAAATGTCGGGTCTTGTACACACCATTGCATACATCAAGCTACCTACTGCATTAGAATACGGAACTTGTAACATGTATTCTTTTTTCGTATTTGTCAAAGGAGATAGTTGTGCAGAAAGCTTGAAATGAGAAGCCAACGGGGTACTTACAGCTTTAGTCTGCTCGTTCATGCCAAACTTCTGTAGTATCTTCTTTAAATATTGCTTCTGAGACAAACTAACTCTGCCATGAGCTCTATCCCTACATATTTCCATGCCAAGGATCTTCTTAACTTCACCTAGATCTTTCATCTCAAACTCAAGGTTGAGTTGAGTCTTCAATCTCTCAATTTCAACTTTACTCTTAGATGCTATCAACATATCATCAACATATAAGAGCAAGTATACGAAAAATCCTTCTTGTAGCTTCTGAAAATACACGCAATGATCAAATTTACTTCTTGTATACCTTTGCCCTTTCATGAATTGATCAAATCGCTTGTACCACTGCCTCGGAGATTGTTTCAATCCATAAAGCGACTCTGTCAGTTTGCAAACTCAATTTTCTTTATCAGCAACCTTGAATCCATCTGACTGAGTCATATAGATTTCCTCTTCCAAATCACCGTGTAAAAATACGGTCTTCACATCGAGCTGAACTAGTTCAAGATCATATTGCGCAACCAAGGCTAGCAAAATTCGAATAGACGAATGCTTCACAACTGGAGAAAATACTTTATTGTAGTCAATTCCTTCTTTCTGAGCGTAACCCTTTGCTACCAATCTAGCCTTGTATCGAACTTCATTTTTATCAGGAAATCATTCCTTCTTTGCATATACCCATTTGCATCCAATTGCCTTCTTTCCTTTAAGTAGTGTCACCAACTCCCAAGTCCTATTTTTATGAAGAGACTGAATTTCTTCATTCATAGCTTGCTTCCACTTTACACCATCAGAGTTACTTCTTGCTTCTGTGTAAGTAGAAGGAACATCATCATCTGCAATTGGAAGTGCATAGGCCACCATATCATCAAAGCGAGCAGGCATACGAATCTCTCTTCTTGGCCTTCTATATGCAATTGAATCATGTTGCTGTAGAAGTTCTTGGGTCAAAACTTCTTCATCATTTGTTCCTTCAATATTAGCTGGATCATCATTAACCTTTTCAAGCTCCACCTGCTGCAAAGTGCCACTGGTTGTGTTATCCTTTTGTGAAACATTATTCTTCATCATGGTTGATTCATCAAAAGTCACATCTCTACTGAAAATTATTTTCCTTGTATCAGGACACTAGAGACGGTATCCTTTTACTCCACCAGTTATACCCATGAATAATGCTTTCTTTGCTCTTGGGTCTAACTTAGATTCTTTTACATGATAATATGCAGTGGAACCAAAAACATGTAAAGAATCATAATCAGTAGCAGGTTTACCAGTCCACCTCTTCATAGGAGTTTTTCCATTTATTGCAGCTGATGGCAACCGATTAATTAGATGGCACGCATATGTAACTGCCTCAGCCCAAAATTCTTTACCCAGTCCAGCATTGGACCACATACATCGAACTTTCTCCAGTATAGTCCGATTCATACGTTCTACCACCCCATTCTGTTGTGGTGTATCTCGAACAGTGAAGTGTCGTACAATACCTTCATCGTGACATACTTGTAGAAATGGATCATTATTGTACTCAGTACCATTGTCTGATCGAAATCGTTTGACTTTTCGACCAGTCTGGGTCTCCACCATCTTCTTCCATTTCAAAAATACATCCAAAATTTCATTTTTCCTTTTCATTAGATACACCCATACTTTTCTTGAATATCATCAACAAAAGTAACAAAATAGTGCATACCTCCCAAAGAAGCCACTTTAGTAGGTCCCCACACATCACTGTGAACGTAGTCCAGAATTCCTTTTGTATTGTGAATTGCTGAACCAAATTTTATCCTCGTCTGCTTGCCCAGAACACAATGTTCACAGAATTCCAATTTGCAAGAATTTGCACCTTTCAACAAGCCATGCTTTGCCAAACTCTGCAAAGCTTTTTCACCAGCATGTCCCAATCGCATATGCCATAACCTGGTAGCCTCTGAATCTGCATCTTTCGTAGAAGCTGTTGATGTTGATCCAATAACTGTACTTCTATTTAAATAGTACAGATTATTCCTTCTTGTGCCTTTCATCACCGTCAATACCCCAGCTACTACCTTTAGTAATCCATCTCTCAAAGTGATTGTGAGCCCTTTAGATTCTAGGACCCTTAATGAGATAAGATTTTTCTTCAAGCTAGGTATGTAGCGAACATCTGTCAAAACTTGAATTGAGCCGTCGTGATTCTTCAATTGGATTGTACTTACTCCCATTGTCTTACAAGCGCTATCATTGCCCATAAAAACAACTCCACCTTCTAGTTCTTTAAGACTAGAAAACCAGTCCTTATTAGGACACATATGGTAAGTACATCCCGAATCCAAAATCCACTCATCTGTATGACATGCCATTGCCATGCCAACCAAGCTAAAGTCTGACTCCTCATCATGCTCCGCTACACATGCATCAAAAATAGCTTTACCCTTTTGTAACTTAGGACAATTCTTTTTCCAATGCCCATTCTCACGACAAAAAGCACATTCATCTTTGGCAGGTCTCCCTTTGGACTTACTCCTTCTACCAGATTTGTTGCTGCGCGAACGACCTCTTACTGTTAAGACTTCTGTAGATGTATCTCTGTGATCTTTTTTATCTTTCTTTCGAGTCTCAGATCTATACAACGCACTACAGACTGCATCAAATGTGATTGTATCATTCCCATGAAGCAATGTGGTGGTAAGATGATCATATTCATCAGGCAGAGAATTCAACAACAGTAATGCCTTGTCTTCATCTTCAAATTTCTCATCCAAATTTAGCAAGTCTGCTAAAATTTTATTGAATGAGTTCACATGATCATTCATCGACATACCGGGTGCATACGTGAATCGATAAAGTTTCTTTTTCATATAAAGCCTATTTTCAAGACTTTTTGTTAGAAACTTTTCTTCCAGTGTATCCCACAACTTCTTCGCTGATGTCTCCCTCATGACAGAGTACTTCTGCTCTTTGGCCAAACATAGGCGAATTGTTCCACATGCCTGTCTATTGATCTTGGCCCACTTCTTGTCATCCATCTTGTCAGGTTTTTCTTCAAGGGCTATATCCAGCTCTTGCTGACATAAGACATCCAGGATCTCACATTGCCACATACCAAAATTATTGGTACCATCAAATTTTTCTACTTCAAATTTCGCATTGGTCACAGTAGTCTTTGTTGATGACGATGACTTTTCCATTTTTTCTCCTCAATCCCAACTACAGTAAGTGAACAGTGCCGTGAACGATCGTATTCCCTAAGTACGAATCAAGCTCTGATACCAATTGTTGTGCGGAAGCGTGTAAAAGAGTAAAATTATTGTACTAAAAAATCACACTAAGTTCAATTCCCAGGAAAGAGAGGTGGATCACAAGGATCGCTTAAGTACCAAGTCTTTCCTAGCCAGAATATCCCTCAATCGTAATTTAATAGAACAATAAATCACTACAATCACACTCACAATTCATGCAGAATAATACAATAAAGAACACAAGAATTTAACGAAGTTTAACAAATTTTGCCTACGTCCTCGGGCACTACCAAATATATTTCACTCCAAAATACAAGTGAGAATTTACAAAGAGAGAGAGAGAAAATAATGCCTTAAGTAGAGAATGGCAAGTTTGAGATACAGAATGAGAGATGGTCATGCTTATTTATAGTTGAGGTTCAGGGATCAACTTGCAAAGTCACTTTACAATTAGGGACCATATATTGCAAATATCTCAGATTTTATTATGCTAATATCTCGATACCCATATCTTTGACTTTCCAATATTTGATACCCATATATTTGATTTTCCATAAATATGGATAATTCCTAATAGATAGGTAAAATGTATATTATGAGTTTTTTCATGGTTTCATCGTTTGACTACATTAAATTTAGAGAATTAAGTTGGGTATCCACCATGAATTCCTCAATCATTGGGCTTAAAACTCATCCCCCTCGACGAATCAAGAACCATTTTTCTACTTAACCCTTTGGTTAGTGGATCAGTTAGGTTCCTTTCAAACCTCAAGCACTTCAAAGCGAGTACTCCATTCTTCAATGAAGAAATCTCTATGAGTAGATTCCTAAGCAACTTAGCCTCTTGCCCAGCTCAGTCAAGAGTTATAAACTTAGATTCCATCATGGAGCGAGCAATACACGTCTATTTAACAAACTTCCAAGAAATAACTGCTCCACCAAAATAAAGGCATACCCACTTGTAAAGCTAACTTTACCAGTTACCTAGTTTGCATCACAACATCCCTCTAGAACTGTAGGGCATTCGACAAATTCCAGCTTCCAAGTTATTGTACTTTAATTTCATTCAAGACCATTTGGGAAAGCTCAACCTTGATAACTAAATTACAAACCATGACACTCCTCCACTTACTATGCCAATGCCCTCAACGACATGAAGCCACACTTTTAGTAACTTTATTGCACCGAGTTGGCATTTTTATCTCAAGTCCATCTTGGGTCTTCAAGACCTAAAGTTATGATCCATTCAACGCACATCAGACATTCAATTTTTGGTGTAGTCTTCTCTATACCTATTCCTCCACCAAACACTCGAACTCAATGCCATAACACATAATCATCAAGTTACAATCTTGAGGAACCCTTAATGGTATAACCCTTTGTCGACCGAATATTACCATGTCTTTGATACTCAAAAGGCATCCCTCTGGATGTGGCACCAACCACACTCTTGTGGCATCCCATTGGATGCGTGTCTCTGGACGTGTTTTATGCCAACTGCCCCTTGCGACACCAAAAGTTCTCAACATGGGAAATTCAAACACATTGATCATCCTCAACTTAGTCCTTCTCGACCCCTCAATGGTCACCCCATGGGTATGGCTCTCGACCCCTCGATGGTCACCCCATTGGGTATGGTCATCTTGGCCAGCCACAACACATACGGCACCACCGAACTAAGTCGATCTCAATCTTAATTTCTGGCTTTAATGCTCATTTAAACAAAGTCTGACACCCCGCTCCTTCCTCCGTACAGTCTCATAGGTTACTTGAACAAGACATCCCCTGTTAGTTCTCTTGTTTAAGCTCCCGGACTTGATAATCCTCCAGTTTACTATAGTTAGAAATTCGGTGATGCTTCGACTAGCTCTACAAATCTCATGTATTAGTAGCTTATCATGCATTAGGGCATCGTAAGCCCTATCCCAGACACAAAGATCCAACGAACTGCTTATGGTTCTCCGGCCAACTCAAACTCAAAGGTCCTTCAACCAACTCAAACTCAAGGGTCCTTAGACCCACTTAAACTTAATAGACCTCTGACCAACTCAAATAGGAGGAGAATGCGCATCAGCGCACTCGAACTTGCATCCTCCTACATTGGCAATAATACCCATGCCAACGGAGCTAAGACTCAATCAACCCAATTTCGCTAGGCTTTCCAAGCCCAGTTTGATCGCAATGGCCCACTGGTCAACACAGATGGAGCTTACAACCACTCCAAAGCTATTTAGGCACACTCTTCACTACTTAGGTACCCTCAAATCGATTGCCTCAATAAGACACTCACTTGCTCCAATGATCCTTAAGTGTACTTTAGCTAGTTGTCTGTAAGAGCCTTCATTGGCTCCAGTAATGGGAAACAGAAACAATTCTCTTGTTTAAATAGTAGTATAATTTGCTTCTAAATTCTTTAAAATATACTACTACAAAACAAAACTGTTAGTATTGATAGGAAACCAAATTGAGTGTAAATAAAATAGCAATTCTTGTGCTGTGGAAGAACCATTGCCTTAAAAGCAAATTCACCCTAATCAGTGTAATCGTGTAGTGGAAGTTGCCCTTCAATGTTAACATAGTAATTCAACATTCGTACACCCGAATAAAGAAGATGGAACACAATTGGCATTACTCTTCTTGAAAGAAATGGAAACCAAAAAACAAAAGTAGTTGATAAAAAATAAACTGGAAGAAATTAGCGAAACCACACTAGGTTCAATTCTCAGGAAAGATTAGAGGGGTCACAGATGGTCCCGCTTAAAACTCAATCTCCTAGACATAATTTTTCTCTCGTTTAATTTCGCAGAACACTAGAATTTAAAGAACAGAAGGATGAGAAAAGTTGTTTTTCTCTTTATTTTTCTCTTGTTGTGTTTTGTCTAAAATGAAGAGAATAACCTCCTATTTATATAGTTTCCTGAAGGGCAAAGTGGTAAAATACATAGGGGCAAAAATGTAAAATTGACAGAAATAATTTCCTAAACATCTGCAACAGTCAAATAAAAATATTATTTGTTGACCAAATTTTTCTAAAACAAATTTATTTTCTAGAGAAATAATACAGAAATTTTATCTAAAAATAAACACGCGTGGTACATGTCGTAAACACAGGCTGAGCGGCGACGGCGACACATGCGTGTTAGGCCTCTATGCCTACCAATGTGGGATTGCCTTTTCTTTTACATTATCAACACTATTAACTAAAAATACACTTAAATAATAGTTAATTCTCTAACGAAAAAAAAAAACCTTGACTGTGTATGTTAAAATTTTTAAGGAACTGTGTATCTTGAATTAAAAATATATATACAAGTATTATTACATTTAATTAATTACCTTTATTACACAAAATTACATTACTTACATAATTAAGGTTTTGATATTTTCCTAAAATAAAAAAGAAAATTGATACAAAATTTTCCAATATTTCCTGTTATAAAAGGCATTGATATTGCCTTGCATAGTCAAAGTTAATATGCAATATTTTATTTTTAAAATTTTAATTACTTTCTATATTTATTTCTTACCAATTTAAGACATATACTAACAAAAATTCATTATTAAATTATAATATTAAATAAATGGTTACCATAATAAATGAAAATCCAAGCTAATTAAATTGATATTATGTACTATGATCATTATATTGTGTTTATCTATTATGTGCATCTTCCCTTACATAAATATTTTATTATACCTATAATTTATGTTATTAAATTCATTCCTAATACATTCTATGTATAAAGGTATTATTCAATAATTTTGTATTACAATTTACATAATTTCATAATTTATCCCATCAATAATTAATTGCACACTAAAAATGTTTGCTTTAAAAAACACAACATATATGAAAGATTCGGTAGAAATGGTTTTATTTACAACCAAATCATACTGCAAAAACACTATTCACCTTAATAGACTATTTGTACAACATATTAATACAAAGCCAGGTAAAAATATCATTTTCTGGCTTCCCATATATATCTACACCGAAAAAAAGGGGAAAATGTTGGGTTATGATAAAAAATTTTAACTCGTTAAAGAATAAATTAGACCTGATCATGGGTCGGATCACTCGTCTAAATTTAAAGGTTAGCTTGAAAAATAAGAGGGCCTGGGCAAAAACATATGCCAAAAAAATGTGTTTTGACAAAAAAATAAGGCTCATTTTTTAACGGGTTGGGTCTCTAGTAAGATTTTTTAGCTCGAGCTCGATCCAACCCGAATTAGCTTAAACTTTCTTTTTTGTTGTTGTTTGTTAGTGTTTTGCTGCTATTTGTTATTATATTGCTACTATTTTGTTGTTATTATTTAAATATTGTATAACTCTTATTTTATTGTTAATTTTAGTACTATTTTAGATGCATTTATTTATTAAGTTGTAACTATCTTAGTGTAAACAAAAATTTATTTTTATAAAGACTAAAAAAATGTGGGTAAATATTTTGTAATTCTTTAATTATTTTTGAAGAAATTCATGGTAAACAAAAATTTTATAAAGTTAACATACACAACTAGTCTGTGCATCACACAATACAAACTAGTTAATATCTAAACCAATTATTAGTTTAGTTAAACTACTCGCCATTAACTTTAGATTTCCTAATCACTTGTAATTAAACATGAATTTTCATACACCTTAAATTTTATAGGAGGAAAGGAGCATTTTTTATATCCTTATATTCATTATGCTTAGCATTGAATAGACGAAATATTCACCCTATTAACATCTCAAATCAATGATAAATTCGATTTGAATCATTGAAAATTCAAATCAACATTACTAAACTAATAATAACATTTTAAAACTAAAGAAAAGAGCAAATCTTTTCAATAATCCTAAATTGAGTGTTACCTAAAAATTAAAAAAAAGAATTGAAGTAATCACTCTCAAATCAAAAAAAAAAAAAAAAGAAAAACTAAAAACTAAACTTTACATCTCTCTCCCCTTTAACTCTATGATTATTCTATGTTTGACAAGGGCTGGGCTTTTAGGGTTAACACATGGTTTAGAGGGAATATAGAAAGTTGACATCAACTCCACGAGTTTTTGCTGATGCCTTATCCTTCCACTCATTTTCATTCAAATTCATCTTAATCTACATAAAAACCATGTAATCACTTGCGCAAAAATAAAAACTAACAATATTTAAGCACATGAAATGCAAAATATCTAAAATGCTATGACAACAAGAAACAAAGTAAATCCAACCTAAAAAAGGCTTATTATGATCAACATTTTTACCTCTCCTCAAATAAAATTAGTTTCAGATTAAAAACAAAACAAACACACGATCAACTAAACTTAGTGCTTTGATTACTCAATTATGATTTATACCATTTGTAATTGAATCCCTTTAAGTCAACGCTACACATTAAATTACATTAATGGCTCTGCAATATAAAATTCTAAAGGTTTAGTGGGGCATTTCCAATTGTTTACCTTGTTGATTCTGGCTTCTTCCTTTATTGCTACTGTGTATTTTTTATGCGTGAGGTTAGATATGGGCAAGGGTTCAATTTAAATAACAAAAATTATTTTAAAACAGGTTTTTCTGAACAGCCTAACTTGACCCCAAAACAGGCTTGGCTCAACCCATCGACCCATGAAAAGTATTTTGAAAAACAAATAAATTAAATACTCGATTTGTATTAGATATTATAATTATTTAACTTTATTTTTTACCTAACTAATATTTAGATACCATTTATACTTAGATATTTCAATCACTAAACTTTATGTTTACCAAATTAATATATAGATACTACTTTGTATTAGTTTACCAAATTAAATTAAAAATGTTACTAAATTTATAATAAAAAATTACAAAGTCTATAAAAGAATCCAATTTAAAAAATCTTTGAAAAACTTTGGGGGCCAAGCAGAAATTTGTCCTTTTTTTAAAACACTAATTATAATATCAAAATTTTAAGAGACTTTTAAAGAAATATTACAACATTTAGGGTTGGACGGCTCCCAACCCCTCTAAATTCGCTTCGGAAATGGATATGAGCAAGTTGAAGGGAAAAGCGACTCGGATCAATGAAATTTTGTTTTTTAACAAAGCTTCGATCCTTATTCTAGGTTAAGGCAAGCTATTCGGAGGATATTATTGATGCTCGATGGTGGGATGACCCTTTAAATATTTCTTCACCAGTTGGCCATAAAGGTGTTCGCTACTATGCTTGTTGGTGTCCTTCGGCACAAGGGTCTCTGAAATTTAATATCGACGAAGCCTCAAGGTAAGTCCAAGGCAAGCTGGTTGCGAAGGAGTCCGACCTTGGTAAGCTACTGGATATTTTTTCGTGTCATTTAGGAAACGTTGAGGCTGAGCTTTTGGCCATAAAACAAGCCGTGGAGATTTTTGCTAATTCTGAATGGGTTGGGAGCAAAGAGCTAGGTATAGTGAGACTTTTTAAAGATACTGATAGATTTAAGTCACTGATCGGAAATGTTAGACTAGTTTTTGCATATAGAGAGGTCAATAGCTGGGAAGATTCACTAGCAAAATCTGGTATTGACCGATAATCTGTGCTTCTGGTGTAACTCCTGTATTGAACTGTATGTTTATTTCTCTAGTCTTAATATATTTTAATGATTGAGAAAGAAAAACCTTGATCTCTTAGATTTCTAAGATAAACTAAAAAATTATTGAATGGTTTATAGGTCACCAAACTTTAAGTAGATTGGACTGTTGGGTATGGGTCCCACTATGTGGGAAACCCATATTTTCTGGCACAAATGTTTTGCCTTCCTTTTTCTTTTGGTTTTGTCAAAAGCCAATTTTTTGGCTTATTAACGGGAGTGGGCAGAAATTTTTCTGCAGAGAGCTAAAGAAAAAATAGAGAGAAAGAGAATAGAAAAAAATTAGATTTTCAAGCTTGGTGCAGCAGTGATCAACTCTTCGATCGAAGGTCCATCCGTGGTTCGATTGAGCTGATTGTTGGACAGCAGCTAGGTGATAAGGTGTTCTTGACTTTGTACGGTCGGATTTTTCATCCGAGTCTTGTAGCGTCGGAAATACCCATTTTTCAGCAGCTACGTTTTTTGGTGATGTTCTCTCATTTTTCTCTCTTTTGCTAAAGATTACATGTTGTTAGCCTTGTCGGAGTTGAATGCTTGTTGTAGGCTTGATATTGTGATCTTGTAGTTGAACATTTGATGATAGTGGAGCTCTTTATCGGACTCTAAAGTCCCGTGGTTTTTACCCTTAATTTAGAGGGGTTTTCCACGTAAAAATATCGGTGTCTCTATTTATTTTTGTTGTGGTTGCATTAGTTGATTTGTGGTTGATTAAGGTTGCTAGAGAACATATCTTGTGCTATTGTGCTTGCCATAATTTTTACAGGAGTTATAAGGAGAGAAAGAACACCGGTTGTGCTTTCGCTTTGTTTCGGTTGTTCGGTTTCTTCCCAACAAACTGGTATCAGAGCTTGGTTATTGTGTCAGATAATTATGGAAATTAATACGAGCAAGATGATTATGTTGAATGGCACAAATTATCAACTTTGGCGGAATAAAATGAAGGACTTGTTGTTTGTGAAGGCTTTGCATCTTCCGGTCTTTACTACTCAAAAACCCGATTCGAAAAGTGATGAAGAATGGGAATTTGAGCATCAACAAGTGTGTGGCTTTATTCGGCAATTTGTTGAAGAAAATGTTTACAATCACATTGATCAGGAGACACATGCTCGAACATTGTGGGAGAAGCTTGAAAGCTTGTATGCTTCGAGGTCGGGCAATAACAAGTTATTTTTGCTGAAGAAAATGATGGCGCTGAAATATAAAGAAGGAATGTCTATAGCTGACCATGTTAGTGAATTTCAGAGTATGATGAATCAGTTGCTTGGTATGGGTGTCAAATTTGATGACGAGATTTTAGGACTTTGGTTGCTTGCTACTCTACCAGACTCTTGGGAGACCTTTCGAGTCTCACTCATTAATTCTGCCCCACAGGGTATTATTACTTTGGATTTGGCTAAGAGTGGTGTGTTGAATGAAGAGGTTAGAAGAAGATCTCAGGGTTCTACATCACAGTCCGAGGTGTTGGTTATCGAGAACAGGGGGAGAAACAGAGACAAAGATGGAAAGGGTAGAGATAAAAGCCGAAGCAAGTCAAGATCGAGATACAAGAATCTTGAGTGTCATCATTGTGGTAAGAAAGGCCATATCAAGAAATATTGCTTCAAGTGGAAGAAAGAGAACAAAAGTGGTGGTGATAAACACGACCGGAATGACGATGAAAAATCCGAGCGTGTTGCTACTGTTACTCGTGAAGATTTGTTAGTTATTTGTGATCAGAATTTGGTCAACCTAGCATGCGACGAGACTAGTTGGGTGATTGATACTGGTGCATCACTTCATGTCACGTCGAGGAAGGAATTCTTCACATCTTATACTCCTGGTGATTTTGGGGTATTGAAGATGGGTAATGATGGTTTGGTTTCGGTTATTAGTATGGGAGATGTTAGCTTGGTAAGTAACAATGGAACAAAGTTAACTCTCAAGGATGTCAGACATGCACCGGATGTCCGTTTGAATTTGATTTCTGCAGGAAAGCTTGATGATGAGGGATTCTGTAACACCTTCAGTGAAGGGCAGTGGAAGCTGACTAAAGGCTCCTTGGTTGTGGCTCGAGGAAAGAAGAGCTCAAATTTGTACTTGATGCAAGCTTTGACTTCTCGAGAGACGGTGAATGTGACACTGAATGACAACTCAACTGAGTTGTGGCATAAACGACTCAGTCACATGAGTGAGAAGGGGCTTAACTGTTTAGCGAAGAAGAATCAACTTTCAGGTTTAAAGAATGCTATACTGAAGAATTGTACTCATTGTCTAGCAGGAAAGCAGAAAAGAGTTTCATTTAGAAGCCATCCTCCTCATAGGAAATCAGAGTTGCTAGAGTTGGTCCATTCAGATGTTTGTGGTCCGATAAAAGTAAGATCACATGGTGGTGCACTTTACTTTGTGACTTTCATTGATGATTGTTCAAGAAAGCTATGGGTTTACACTTTGAAGTCTAAAAATCAAGTCTTTGAGGTGTTTAAACAGTTTCAAGCATCAGTTGAAAGGGAAACTGGGAAGAAGTTGAAGTGCATTCGTACTGATAATGGTGGCGAGTACACAGGGTCGTTTCATGAGTATTGTCTGCGACAGGGAATCAGACATCAGAGAACACCACCAAAGACTCCACAGTTAAATGGGTTAGCTGAAAGAATGAACCGAACATTGATTGAGAGAGTCAGATGTTTGTTGTCAGATGCAAAGTTACCAAGATCGTTTTGGGCTGAAGCTTTGAATACAGTGACACATGTGATAAATCTGTCTCCTAGTGTTCCTTTGAAAGGTGATGTGTCAGATAGAGTTTGGTTTGGTAAAGACGTGTCATATGATCACCTACGTGTGTTCGGTTGTAAAGCATTTGTTCATGTTCCAAAGGATGAAAGATCCAAGTTGGATGCCAAGGCTCGACAATGCATTTTTATTGGTTATGGTCTAGATGGTGAGTTTGGTTATAGACTCTATGATCCAGTTCAGAAGAAACTCGTGAGAAGCAGAGATGTTGTCTTCATTGAGGATCAGACCATTGATGACATTGATAAGACGGAGAAAGTGGATTCACAAGGTAGTGGTGACTTGATCGATGTGAATCCGGTTCCCCTAGACTCTTCACCAGATCCTATCCAGGATGATGTGCATGGTGATGTTAGTGGTGACCATCAGACTATAGGTGACTTTGATACTCCCATGGATGATGTTGTGAATGATCAACAACAAGCACCTATAGCTCCACCAGCAGTTCCACTTCGAAGGTCTTCTAGAGATCGACGATCTTCTGTCAGGTATTCTCCTGATGAATATGTTCTTTTGACTGACGGGGGAGAACCTGAATGTTATGAAGAGGCTATGGAGAGTGAATGCAAAGATCAGTGGGTTGAAGCGATGAAAGGCGAACTTCAATCATTGCATGAGAACCATACTTTTGAATTGGTGAAACTGCCTAAGGGCAAAAGAGCTTTGAAGAATCGGTGGGTTTACAGGTTGAAGCAAGAAGAGAAGTCTTCATCTCCACGATACAAAGCTAGATTGGTCGTCAAGGGTTATACTCAGAAAAAGGGGGTTGATTTTGAAGAAATATTTTCTCCGGTTGTGAAGATGTCCTCTATCAGAACTATACTGAGTTTGGCAGCTTGTTATGACCTAGAGGTTGAACAAATGGATGTGAAAACTGCTTTTCTTCATGGTGACTTGGAAGAAGAGCTTTACATGGAGCAGCCAGAGGGTTTTGTTGCACAAGGGAAAGAGGACTATGTGTGCAGATTGAAGAAGAGCTTGTATGGTTTGAAGCAAGCTCCAAAGCAATGGTACAAGAAGTTTGAGTCTGTTATGGGGGAGCAAGGCTACAAGAAGACTACTTCTGATCATTGTGTGTTTGTTAAAAGATTCTCTGGTGATGATTTTATTATTCTTTTGCTCTATGTTGATGATATGCTTATTGTTGGTCAGAATGCTTCTAGAATTGAGAAGTTGAAACAAGAGTTGAGTAAATCCTTTGCAATGAAGGATTTGGGGCCAGCAAAGCAAATTCTTGGCATAAGACTGACACGTGATAGAAAGGCCAAGAAATTATGGTTATCACAAGAGAGGTACATTGAGAAAGTACTTCAAAGGTTTAGTATGGACAAAGCTAAAGCGGTGAATACTCCCTTTGCTATGCACTTTAGATTGAGTGTTAAGCATAGTCCTTCCACAGAAAAGGAGAAGGAAGAGATGCAGAAAATTCCTTACTCTTCAGCCGTGGGTAGTTTGATGTACGCAATGGTTTGCACGATACCAGACTTGGCTTATGCCGTTGGTACAGTTAGTCGGTTTCTTTCTAATCCAGGCAGAGAGCATTGGAATGCAGTGAAGTGGATTATGAGGTATCTTCGTGGCACTTCCAACATGAAACTTTGTTTCGGCAATGAGAAACCTGTTCTTGTTGGGTATACAGATTCAGACATGGCCGGAGACATTGACTCGAGGAGATCTACTTCAGGTTACTTAATCACTTATGCAGGGGAGCTGTGGCATGGCAATCGAGACTGCAAAAGTGTGTTGCATTGTCCACCACCGAATCAAAGTTCATTGCAGCAACCGAAGCGTGTAAGGAGATGCTTTGGATGAAGAAGTTTGTGCATGAGCTTGGTTTTACTCAGGAGAAGTATGTCCTGTACTGTGATAGCCAGAGTGCTATTCATCTTGGTAAGAACTCAACTTTTCATGCTAGATCTAAGCATATTGATGTGAGGTACCATTGGATACGAGATGTTCTTGAAGCTAAGCTGTTAGAGCTTGAGAAGATACACACTAATGATAATGGTGCTGATATGTTGACGAAGGCCTTACCAAGAGGAAAGTTTGAAGCATGTTGTTTGACCTCCGGCATGGAGGCATTCCCCACATAGTTGGAGGGGGAGATTTGTTGGGTATGGGTCCCACTATGTGGGAAACCCATATTTTCTGGCACAAATGTTTTGCCTTCCTTTTTCTTTTGGTTTTGTCAAAAGCCAATTTTTTGGCTTATTAACGGGAGTGGGCAGAAATTTTTCTGCAGAGAGCTAAAGAAAAAATAGAGAGAAAGAGAATAGAAAAAAATCAGATTTTCAAGCTTGGTGCAGCAGTGATCAACTCTTCGATCGAAGGTCCATCCGTGGTTCGATTGAGCTGATTTTTGGACAGCAGCTAGGTGATAAGGTGTTCTTGACTTTGTACGGTCGGATTTTTCATCCGAGTCTTGTAGCGTCGGAAATACCCATTTTTCAGCAGCTACGTTTTTTGGTGATGTTCTCTCATTTTTCTCTCTTTTGCTAAAGATTACATGTTGTTAGCCTTGTCGGAGTTGAATGCTTGTTGTAGGCTTGATATTGTGATCTTGTAGTTGAACATTTGATGATAGTGGAGCTCTTTATCGGACTCTAAAGTCCCGTGGTTTTTACCCTTAATTTAGAGGGGTTTTCCACGTAAAAATATCGGTGTCTCTATTTATTTTTGTTGTGGTTGCATTAGTTGATTTGTGGTTGATTAAGGTTGCTAGAGAACATATCTTGTGCTATTGTGCTTGCCATAATTTTTACAGGAGTTATAAGGAGAGAAAGAACACCGGTTGCGCTTTCGCTTTGTTTCGGTTGTTCGGTTTCTTCCCAACATGGACTTCTAAAATATTTCAAGAATTGAATCAATTCTAGTTGATTACGAACAACTTAAACAAATCCTTATCTACAAGCTGTAACAGTCACACCTAACAAAAAGATAAAATAAAATAACCTAGTGTTTTACAAAATTCCTCCATAATCACAATTATATATAAAAAGGATGCAGTAAAGACTAAATTTAATTACAATTGCATAATCTTTATAAGATTAACTCTATATTTTCTAACAAGTCTAATATATATATATCCATGATATGAAAATAAATGCGACTATCTATGTTTGAGTCTTGCTAGGGCTATAAACTGAGAACTTAATATCTGAAAGGATTAATGCTTACAAGCCACCTGCCAAAAGGGCCAAAATCTCCATTCTCAAGTAAAAATGAACACCAAAATAAATAAATAAATAAAAGAATGTAGCAAATACCAACCATTTATTTCTTACAGAGACTGCAAAATTAAGAGCTGAAGAGAGAGTCCTCAAAAATCAACAAATCCCTTTTCCTTCAAGCTTTCAACCGTTTCCTTGAGACTTACATCCAAAAGGAATTAATTCTATACCTAAACTTCTTGCTTTTTCCTTGGAGACCTGATATGTTGGCACATAAGGCCTGTCATCTGCACATCTGCCAATATTTACCAAAACAAAACTCCGTTTCAAACATATTTAGATGGTTTCTTTATAGGGTTGGATTTGATTATTTAAAGAATTGCAAAAAAGGGGGGGAAAAACCATACAATGATAACATGATAAGCTTTTGGGTTAAGACAAAGGCAAGTTTGCTGTAGTTGAATGATTAATATTTGGAGAAATAAAACAAAAAAAATGATAAAGAATATAATGGAGAAGAGAAATAAATTTTGTATGGAAAAATTCTTTCAAATAATCTTTTATTTCAAGCACACAAAGTTAATGATTCTTCATCACATACAACTCTTTATATAGGAGTTGTAAGTGACTATTCATCTATATCACTATATGCTAGGAGTTGTGACTATTCATGCATGTGTGTATCTTTTCATATTCATGCCTCTTAACTTTTCATCTTCAAGTCTCTTCACTATTCATATTCAAGTTTTTTCGCTTTTCATATTCAAGTCTCTTCACTCTTCTAACTTTTCATAATTTATTTGTGCAAGGTTAATTTAATTATGTGCCAACAATGCCTCCCTTAAATTAAACTTGCTTTGAACTCCCAACCTTTCAACATTTTCTTGAAGACTTGTCCACTTAGAGGCTTTGTGAAGATATCAGTCATCTGATCTTCCGTCTTGCAATATTCAACTTGAACATCACCATTATTCACTAGTTCCTTCAAGAAGTGATATCGAATGCGAATGTGTTTTGTCCTTCTATGAAGAACTGGATCTTTTGTGACCGAAATAGTAGAACTATTGTCACAAAACAAAATTGTTGACTTGCTTTGCTTCTGCTTAAGACTTTCCAAAATTCCACGTAACCAAATCAATTGACATCCTGCATAAGATGCAGCAATATATTCAGCTTCTGTCGTCGAAAGCACCACAATTGATTGTTTCTTTGAACTCCATGAAACTGCACCACTACCAAGGTGAAAAACATAACCAGAAGTGCTTCTGCTATCATCAATGCTTCCTGCTAAATCACTATCCGTATAACCAATGAGATCAACTAATGTATTAGCTTTATAGAAAATTCCATAATCAATGGTTCCCTTCACATATCTCAATATTCTCTTGGCAGCCTCCCAGTGATTGGAGTAAGGTTTCTCCATGAATCTACTTACCAAGCTAACAGCATACACGATATCAGGCCTTGTCGAAGTCAGATACATCAACTTCCCAACCAAACTTCTGAATATGGTGGAATTGACAAGCTTTCCTTCACCCTCTTTAGATAACTTCAGACCTGTAATGCATGGAGTAGAGACTGGATTTGCATTTTCCATCATGAATTTTTTAGAACTTCCTTTGCGTAGCTCTCTTGTGAAATAAAAATACCTTTCTCGGATTGATGAACTTCAATGCCAAGAAAATGATGAAGTTCTCCCAAATCTGTCATCTTAAATTCTGCCATCATTGAGTGCTGAAATTCTTTCAACATCTTCACATCATTTCCTGTGAAAATAAGATCATCAACGTAGAGACTTACAACCATGAATCTTCCTTGATAATTGCCTTTGATGTAGAGAGTATGCTCATATGGAGATTTCTGGAATCCACACTTCTGAAAATAAGAATCGATGCGGCTGTACCATGCTCTAGGTGATTGCTTCAACCCGTACAAAGCTTTCTTCAACTTGTAAACTTTTTCTTCTTCTCCTTTTTTGACAAACCCTGGTGGTTGATCAACATAGACTTCTTCTTTGAGAACACCATTCAAAAACGCAGATGTTACGTCCATTTGGAACATTTTCCAATTGTTTTGGGCAGCAAGAGAAATAAGTAACCAAACTGTCTCAAGTCTTGAAACTGGAGCAAATACCTCTGTAAAATCTTCTCCTTCCTTTTGCTTGTATCCTTTTGCAACCACTCTTGCCTTGTACTTGTTGATAGAGCCATTCGGATTCATCTTTGTCTTGTACACCCATTTGACTCCAATTGAATTCTTGTGCGGTGGTAAATCTGTGAGTTCCCATGTATCATTGTTTTCAATAGAGCAAATCTCTTCTTTCATGGCTTTCCTCCATATTTCTTCTTGATATGCATCATCAAAAGAAATTGGATCTTTTCCTGCAAAGAAGGCAAAGAATACAACATCATTTTGCACAACTTCATCCGTTACATCATATAACTCTTGAATGCTTCTCGTTTTTCGGATCGGGCTGGATGAAGAAGAATTTGATGAATAACTTGGGGAAGCAGGAGGATTTCCTACTTGAGCACCATCTTCAGCATTCTCAATTACTGCCTCTTCTTCTTCTTCAAGTTCAAAAGGAAAAATTGGCAAATTTTCCTTTTTAACTTCCATATCTTCAAACATGGAATTTTCATCAAACCGAACATCTCGGCTTATCACAATCTTCTTTTTCACCGGATTGTACAACTTGTATGCCTTACTTCTTTCACTATAGCCAATGAAAATGCATTTCTCTGACTTGTCATCCAACTTGCTTCTCATTGCATCTGGAATA
This sequence comes from Gossypium hirsutum, assembly GCF_007990345.1. Taxonomy (NCBI): domain Eukaryota; kingdom Viridiplantae; phylum Streptophyta; class Magnoliopsida; order Malvales; family Malvaceae; genus Gossypium; species Gossypium hirsutum. The sequence goes on along the minus strand of NC_053445.1, from coordinate 40,307,271 downwards.
TGAGAGTAGGCAACACTCCCAAATACTCTAAGATGACTAACACTAGGCTTTATACCATACAACGCCTCATGTGGTGTGCAATTCTCCAAGCTTCTTGTTGGTGATCTATTTATAAGATAAACTGCACAAGAAACAATTTCAGCCCAAAATCTTCTTGATAACCTCTTCTTCTTAAGAAGACATCTAGCCATTTCCATAATTGTTCTGTTCTTTCTTTCACACACACCATTTTGCTGAGGTGTATGGCGAACTGTCATTTCATGCCGGATGCCACTATCTCGACAATATTTCTCAAATTCTTTTGAAAAATATTCACCTCCACGATCTGTACGCAAGGTGTTAATTTTTAGCCCAGTAAAGTTCTCCACTTCTGCCTTGAAATCTTGGAATCTCTGAAAAGCCTCTGATTTTTCTTGGACACAATACACCCATATCTTTCTTGAGTAATCATCAATGAAAGAGATAAAGTAACGATTACCTCCCAAAGATGAAACTGTCATTGGACCACAAAGATCTGAGTGAATAAGTTGCAATGGTCTTCTTGCTTTCCACGAGGATTGAGAAGGAAAAGCAATTTTGTGTTGCTTTCCAAGTTGACATGCTTCACAAACATCATCAAGCCGATCGATTTTTGGTAAACCTCTAACCATCATCTTCCTTGAAAGCATCTTCAAATTTCCATAGTTTAAATGTCCATATCTATCATGCCATAACTTTGAAATTCCTTTATGAGCACCAATAAAACAAGACATATTCTGACTTTGAAGGGTAAGAGAGAAAAGATTATTTGATGCCACTCCAACTCTAGCAACAACCTGATTTTTCTTTGATAAATAGCAAGCCATGTCACGGAAATGAATATCATACCCCTTCTTCAAAAGATGCCCAACGCTAAGCAGATTATTTTTAAGACCAGGAACAAAATAAACTTCAGACATTTTCTCTACCCTTCCTTGCTTTGTTTTGAACTCCAACTCACCAACACCGCTAACTTTGTAAGCTTTGCCATCTCCTACTTTTACTTCTCCACAATCAGATTCAAAGAACTTCGAAAATAAATTTTTGTTACCTGTCATATGCTTGCTAGCACTACTGTCTATGTACCAGACATCATCAATCTCTCCACCATGAGATACGAGCAACAAAGTTTCTTGCTTTTGCTCTTGATTATTTTGTACTATATTAGCTTCATTTTTCTCTTCTTTTTTGTACCAGCATTCATTTGCCAAATGACCAGGTTTGCGACAATTATAACATTCAAAATAGCCACGATCTCTTCCTCTTTGATTTCCACGTCCACGTCCTCTTTGTGATCCTCTAAAATTTTGACTTTGGTTGGCTTCTTTCCATCCATTCTCCGTGCTTGCATCTTCACCTCTTTCACGAGCATTTGAGCCTCTTTCTCTAAAATTTCTTCCTCTTCCACGACCACGATCTCTCCCTCTTTGATTTTTAAAATCTCCCTTCTTCTCATTTAGAGACAACTTTGACTGGAGTGCTTGATCTAGATCAACTTCCTTTTTCTTCTTGTTTAATCTTTCTTCATGGACTTGCAACGAACCTGTGAGTTCATCAATAGTCATGGTACTCGAGTCCTTTGATTCTTCAATGGCAACCACAATGTAGTCAAATCTAGAATCTAAAGAACGGAGGATTTTCTCAACACCACGAATATCATCCATAGTTTCACCATTTCTTTTAAATTGATTGACTATGGACAAAACCCGTGAACAGTAATCAGAAACTGATTCTAACTCTGTTTTTTGCAATCTTTCAAACTCTCCTCGAAGAGTTTGCAACCGAACTCTTTTCACCTTTTCATCTCCTTTGAATGAATTTTGTAAAAATTCCCATGCTTGTTTTGCCGTGGTGGCACAAGCTATTTTTTCCTAAGCCGCTTCATATGATTGAACTCCTTGATATATCCAAAATAAGGCTTGCTGATTTTTCTTCCTTGATTTTCTTAGACTCTCTTTTTGAACTTGTGTTAATCTTTCCTCCTCTTTAGCCTCAACTTCATTATAACCTTTTTCAACAATCTCCCAAACTTCTAGAGATCCAAGAAGAGCCTTCATTTGGATACTCCATTTGCCATAATTTTCTTTGGTTAATTAGGGAACGGAAGAAAGAGGAATAGAATTGTTCATTTCGATCGAACAAGGCTCTGATACCAATTTGTAGTTGAATGATTAATATTTGGAGAAATAAAACAAAAAAAATGATAAAGAATATAATGGAGAAGAGAAATAAATTTTGTATGGAAAAATTCTTTCAAATAATCTTTTATTTCAAGCACACAAAGTTAATGATTCTTCGTCACATACAACTCTTTATATAGGAGTTGTAAGTGACTATTCATCTATATCACTATATGCTAGGAGTTGTGACTATTCATGCATGTGTGTATCTTTTCATATTCAAGCCTCTTAACTTTTCATCTTCAAGTCTCTTCACTATTCATATTCAAATTTTTTCACTTTTCATATTCAAGTCTCTTCACTCTTCTAACTTTTCATAATTTATTTGTGCAAGGTTAATTTAATTATGTGCCAACAATTGCCCCCATTTAGATACAGTAATGCTTTAAAATTTGCAAGTAAAAAACTTTCTTCTTTGGGAGTTGGAATGAAGGATATAGTTGGTGTAAGAACTTGACAACTTCCGAGTAATGCGCAACTCTTTCAACTAAACAATATCTTCCACTAGCTGATGGGATCTCAAATGCCTGGATATGTGCATTTGCTACATCTTTAACATTCACCCAACCAAATGTTGCATTCGGAAATGTCTGCACTCCTACATAAAACAATAGTGCATTTTTTTTTTCAGAAGAACGCTTTCATGTAAAGCAAGTAGTAGGCTGGCAAAAAAAAAGTACCTTTAATCAAGCTTAAAACGGCTGCAGCACCGGTATTAAGTGTTGGTTGTAAAAGAGGACCGATCACCATTCCAGGGTTTATGGCAACCATGTCAACGCCCTTTTCTTTTGAAAATTTCCAAGCAGCATCCTCAGCCATTGTTTTTGAGATTACATGCCAAAGCTGAATATATATAGCAAAGAAGAAAAAAACCTTAATTAATTAAAAATGAGGAAATTTCAGTTATTTAAAATCCCCTATATGTATGTGTGTATATATATACGAACACATACCACCAACAACAACAAAAAAGACCTTACATGTGAACATATAAGAAAAAGAAGAATTGGGAAAATTTTATTTTTTTCAAGAAAAGCTTCAAGAAGTGCTATGTTCATTCCTAGAAGTTGTGTGTCTGCCTTTATTCGTTTGAATATTATCGCAGCGGTGGGGGTTTGAATGTATCCGTGATTTGCGGTTCTTTCCCTTGGATTTTGTGTGTTCCTTTGGTGGATTTCGAAGTTTCTTTCCGATTGTTGGAAAACGGTTGGTCTAAGAGAGGGTTGACATCTTGAATGACGGTGACGTTTTTCTGTTTTCTCTTTCTTCTTTTATGGTGTTCCATTGAAAATTGTGGATGTTTCTTGATTGAATTCCATCGTGCTTGGTTTCAGTTTGTCTGACTTTTTACCTTCTATGGGGCCCATGGTAGTTTTTGTAATCCTCTGTTTGATTTTTCCACGTCCTTTGCATGAAAATGAGTTTCTTTAATTAGCTTTTTGTTCGTAGTTGTGCATGCACAGTGGCTTTTTGCATAATACTTTTTAAATTCTCTCTTTAGGGTAAATATTTGTTAGTTTAATCTGTCTTCCTCTAATGATAATGACTTTTCTTTCTTCCTGAGTGAAATGCTCTCTTTTTTTTTCCTTTTACTTGTTTTGATGCGTTTGGTTTAATTTTTCTGACGCTTTCTTGTTTTTATTTTACTAGCTTTTACTTTTTCTGTTTAAGTTTCTTTTTCATTTTCGTTATTTGTCGTTGCTTAGTAACTTGTAGCATTCTTGCGTCTTGGTTTGCTTTTCTATATTCTTTGTCGTTGTATTCTGTTCTCTATCACGTTGATAGGTTGGTCTTGGACTTGAGTCCTGGTTACAATCCTGGTAGTGTCCGGAGGAGTAGTTGTCCTGGGTAGTGGCCTAGTTTTACCATGGCTGAAGATATCAACGCGATGCTTGAAAATCTGAAGTTTTCGGAAGAAGAGTCTGTCCAGGTCATTAGTACCAATGCTGAAAACAATTTTCAAGGTTTTGAGACATGGGCGGTAGGTAAAATAATGGCGGAGGAGAAACCGAATAGGGAGGCGATGTATAGGGTTTTCAGGACATTATGGTTTACAAAAGAGGAGGTAAACTTTGTAGCCCTGAAAGAAGATGCTATTATTGTAAAATTTGGAAGTATGGAAGACAGAAGCAGAATCCTTAACCTCATGCCATGGCTGTTCGATAATTGCTTATTTGCTATGGTACCTTTTGTTAAGGGCAAAGACATAGATACCTACGACTTCAGTCTGTCCCCATTCTGGCTACGTGTTTACAATATCCCTCTGGAATACATGGATCGTCAAACCGCGTTAGATGTTGGAAATGCTATAGGGGAGCTAGTGGCGATTGATTGGAAGGATAGAAATGGGGGTTGGACTGAATTCTTAAGGTTGAAAATTAAAATAAATATCTCAAACCCAGTGCGAAGGGTTGTGAAATTCGTGGGAAGAGACGGAATCGAAATCATATGCGCCCTAAAGTACGAGAGACTACCAACCTTTTGCTACTACTGTGGTCTGATTGGACATACAGTAAAAAAGTGTAAAAGCAAGGACAGAGACTCTGGCTTTAATGTTTTAAACCTCCAATATGGAAGCTGGCTCAGAGTTAATTTTGTGGCTTCGAACCAGGAAAGAGGTATAGGGCGAAACGGAATTGAGATAATGGTCAAAAAGACACCCCCAAATGAGGACAAAGAAGGGAGTAAAACTGACACTCGGGAAGACAGTGGACAAATGGAACAGAAAAGAAACGAAAAGGGATGCGAAGAAGAGTCGGTCTCTAGCTCCCCATTGGAAAATTGATGCAACAAACCAATGCATGATGGGCTGATAAGGTTCAGAAAAAAAAAAAAAGAGAGACTTAGGGGATCAAATGGAGATACCACTGACTAGAGCCCTTTAAAGATTGCGAGAAAGAGATTACTGGAAAATGTTTCACCAGGCAAGGCGGTGGCTGGCGAACAGCCTCGCCAAGAGCAATGAAAATATTATGCTGGAACTGTCGTGGGATTGGGAACCCTGCGACAGTTCGTGAGCTTAAGCAACTTCTTGTTGCCAATGATCCTGACATTATCTTTCTCTGTGAAACAAAAACTTATACTAACAAGTTGGCTTTTATACGCAGCAAATGCAGGATGGAGGGGTGCTTGGCTGTTAATGCTATTGGTAAAAGTGGTGGCCTTGCTATGATGTGGAAAGAAGGCATTAAGGTTGAAATAAAAAAACTATTCAAGCAACCATATAGATTCTCGGGTTCAGTTGGATAACGATAACTCCTTTCGCTTCACGGGCTTCTATGGGAATGCTGACCCTAATAAAAGACGAAGCTCTTGGGATATGTTAAGGAAGGTGGGAGATACGGTTAGAGAAAAATGGATCATTGGGGGAGACTTCAATGCAATTCTGGACAATGCGGAAAAAGAGGGGGGAAGGAGGAAACCTAAAGCTTTAATTGATGACTTCCGAGCAGTTGTGGACGAGTTGTCTTTGGTTGACCTGAAAACTGACAAAGGATGGTTTAACAACAGGGAGGGCGATGCTTTTGTGAAGAAGAGACTCGACCGCTTTCTTATCTCTTCTAGCGATGTGGCGTATTTTCCGTTTATTGTGACCAAGGTAATTCGCCAGTCTGCTTCTGACCATGATGCTATCTTTTTGGATACAGAGGGCCGCAAGCCGAGAGAGCTGATAAAAGATCCTAGGCTCAAATTTAGATATGATGTTTGCTGGGCCAAAGATAATGAAGCTAAGAATATTAAAGAATGCATGGCAAAATGGTGTTGTTGATATCATCGGAAAAATTATGAAGGTGGGCCACGACCTTGGCGATTGGCAGTATCAAAAATACAAAAGAATGCGCAAGCAAATTGGAACTCTTCAGATGAAAATAAATAGCATCATTGGCGAACAGTGTAGAATGTACAATGGGAACAGGCTGAAAGCTATGAGATTAAAGCTTGGGAAGTTGCTTGACAACGAAGAGAAGTACTGGGCCCAACGTTCGAGAATCAATTGGTTAGAGGAGGGTGATAGAAATACCCGGTTTTTCCATGTTAGAGCCACGAATAGGAAAAAAAATAGCATTGAAATTGAAAGACTGAAAGACATGCAGGGCAATTGGAAGGATACAACTAAAGATATTAGCAAGGCGGCCAGGGAGTATTTCCAAAATTTATTTGAGTCAAATTTACATAATAATGAAGTGTTAAACCTTGACTACATTGAAAATTGCAGTTCAGGGGAGATAAATGGAAGATTGCTGAAGGAATTCACAAATAATGAGATAGTGGAAGCTTTCAATCAAATGGATCTCAGAAAAGCACAGGGAATTGACGACCTATCGGGGAATTTTTACAAAGAAAATTGGGACGTTGTGGAAAAGGATATTATTAATTTGTGTCATGAGATTCTTAGGGGTCAGAGAAATGTGGACAGCCTTAACGAGACGATTATTGTCTTAATTCCTAAAGTTAAAGAGCCTATGGATATGATTAATTTTCGTTTGATTAGTCTTTACAGGGTGATATATAAAATCGTGGCCAAGGTGCTTGCAAACAGTTTAAAAGATACTCTCCCGAAATGCATTAGTCAAAACCAAAGTGCATTTGTTCCCGGGAGAATGATTCACGACAACATCTTGATCGCTCATGAGCTTGTCCACTACCTCTAAAGTACTAAGAACGGCCCTAACAAAAGATTTATGATCAAGCTTGATATATACAAAGCTTATGATAGGGTTGAGTGGAATTTCATTGAAGAGACTATGTGCAAAATGGGCTATGCCAATGAGTGGGTGAAAAAGATCATGAGCTGCGTTCGTTTGGGTCGCTACGTCGTCAAATGCAATTCAACCCTTTCAGAAACTATTGTTGCCGGAAAGGGGTCTAAGACAAGGGGACCTCTCTCTCCCTATCTTTTTCTATTTTGCATGGAAGCATTCTCTAAATTGTTATTTCGTGCACAAAATGAAAATATTCCAAAAGGCATTAGAGCAAGCATAAATGGGCCTCGTATTAATCACTTTTTTTTCGCTGACAACGCTCTCCTCTTCATTCATAATAAAAAAAAGGGATGCTGAGGAAATTGTCAATATTTTTAAATATGTTTTCAAGGGTCTCGGGTCAAAAGATTAATTACGATAAGTCTATGATTATGTTTAACCCGAAAACCCCTTTGGCCCAAAGACAAATTTTTTGATCTATGCTTGGTATGCGCATGGTTGACACTCTTGATAGCTACCTAGGATTACCATTACCTGTTACAAAAAAAAACAGTCAACAGCTTTCACTAATATTATTAATCGATGCTCTTGTAGGGTTAATAGCTGGTCAAAGCGTTTGTTATCCTAAGGTGGGAAAGAGGTGTTTCTTAAAGCCATTCTCCAGTCCATTCCTACTTATGCCTTCTCTGTTTTTCTTGCCTCAAAAGGAACTATTAAGGATCTTCAGTCAAAAATGTGCTGGACGTGGTGGGCAAATAATGGGAAAAACCGTGGTTGGAAGTTGGAACATGATGTCATTTGATCGTCTATGTCATCCAAAAGAAATGGGCGGCATGGGCTTTCGGGATTCGCACTTATTCAACTTGGCTCTATTAGGAAGACAAGTGTGGAGGCTTATAAACTTCAAGGATACCTTATGTTTCAAGGTGCTGAGCGCTAAATATTTTCCTGATGGGGACGTGTTCCGGCCAAAACGTTGCGATAAACCGTCATTTACCTGGTCTAGTATTGCAAAAGCCGCGATTGCGTTGAAGGAAGTGTTTATTTGGCAAGTTGGGAACGGCAACCTGATAGATATTCGGTCGGTGGGACCATTGGGGTATGGAGGGGCTAAATGGGGACTCCGTTTGTCAGTCTCTTTTGACTAATAATGAAAGAAGAATTAATAATTTGTGGGATCAAGGCCAAAAGCGGTGGAAAAGGGATAGGATCATTGAGCTTTATGGTATTGAGATGGGGGAGTGCATTTGCAATTTACCCATTCCTCCTATTGATGTTAATGATAGCAGAACGTGGTTACACAACCCCCATGGTGTCTACACGTCGAAATCCGCATATTACTGGCTTTCTCTGAAGAGGATTGGCTATGGCCATCACCGACTTTTTTGGAGAGGTATTTGGAAGCACAAAATGCTTTCCAAGATTAAAGTGTTCAGCTGGAGAATCGGTCATGATATCTTACCCACGTACGTCAATATTGCTCGCATCCGCCATAATTTCTCTACAACTTGTCCGAGATGTAAGAACAATGAGGAGTCTCTTATTCATGCCCTGAAAGAATGCCCGAAGGTTCGTGAAACCCTTATTATCGGAGGTTTAAACAATAGGCTTTTGGACGGTAACTATGTTCGCTGTATCGACTGGTTGGAAGATATCCTGCGCGAGCTCGATTCCAAGGCTGCTGCTGACTTATTCACGCTCCTTTGGAACTGCTGGAACAGTAGGAACAAGATGGTTTTCCAGGGCAAGGATAATCCTGCTATGATGGTATGGGAAAGGACACACTCTTAGTAATGATTTTAGAATTTTCAACTTGAATGAACCCCCTGTAATTCACCTACCCCGGTGTGCAAAGGTTGGAGAAAACCTCCCAAATATTTTATTAAAGTTAATGTGGATGCAGCAGTATTAAATAGGAATGTCGGCTACGGGGCTATTGTGAGAGACGCTGATGGGTTTCTGATTGTTGGATGCTATGTTTTTGAAAATAAGGCCATCGATGTTGTGTGGGCGGAACTGAAAGCATTGACTTTGGGGTTGAAGTTGGCCTCAAGATTAAATATGACCAAAATTATTATGGAGTCTGACAATGCTACTCTCATCAATACAATCAAAAACCGCGATAAGGATGTCACTATCTTGGGCTGCTGTGTGAAACAGGAGTGCGAGGCTATTAGAAAGTTCGATACGATCCATTTTAACTGGATTGATAGAAATAGTAATGAAGTTGTGGATATGCTTTGTAAAATTGCTATTAAGAATAGATGTGATTTGATGTTTAATATGGATTATCCTTTTGTAAATCCACAATGTTATTTTTCGAGATGCAATAAAATGAGGTTGACCTTCGGTCGTTTTTGTCAAAAAAAAGTGTGTATATATATACATTGTGATGCACTAAAGTGCTAGTAGCAACAAAAAAAAAACTTTTTTGAACGATGCCCAAACATAGAAATTGGTCGTAAATTATAGCAATAACAACTACCCAGTCATGCAACCTAGCAAAATTTGTTTCGGAAAGCTACATTACTTAGACTTGGCTGTAAGTATAGGATACGAGCATGCATTTGACACAAAAATGTCTTTCTTTTTTCCAAGTTTTTCTACGTATGAACCCATGCTCATGTCCAAATATGGGTTAAATACAGGTTTCGAGCAAACATACTTCAAGGCAAATGAAGAGCAACGTAGCCAAAAGTGTGATCCGATCTCTTTAAAAATTTATCGCAGCATTAGTTGTTAGAATAAGAATCAAATCTTGAATTTAGTTTGCAAGATAAGAGGAGGAAAATAAGTAAAGCCTTTCTGCTATTATACATCAAAAAATAAAAAGAAATCCTAAAATATGATACCAAATAGGGCCACAGTTTCCACTCAGTATCCTATCAATCTACAATTCCTTGAAAACAAAGTAGTTCTTATGAGAATATACCTACAACTTCAGATTCATGAAGGATAAGTCAGAGGATTAGATTGGCATGTTGGACAACATTTAGCGGTCAAATTCGGATATCTCATACTGGAAATCTATAGAAATAATGGGACAGGCGCGCATTCTTCAATCCCTAGACAATTCTTGTTTTATATATACTTCGTAAGTTGCATGTAAAATGCAACAGCTCTGATGTCAATATGGCATGAGAGGAGGTAGCAGAGATACACACTAGAGGTGCTCATGGGCCGGGCGGCCCGGCCCAGCCCGACGGCCCGTCCGAAATATGGGAGGGTTTGGATAAAAATATAGGCCCAAAATATGGGCTTGGACAAAAAAAATGAGGCCCGATTAAAAAACGGGCCCGGCCTCGGGCACCACTTTTTTGGCCCGGGCCCGGGCCCGGCCCGAATATAATAAATATTTTTATTTTTTTTATTTTAAAATACTTTTTTAAAATTTTTTTAATTTTAAAATATGTTTAAAATTTTTTTAAAATTTTTTTTAAAATTTTTTTAATTTTAAAATATTTTTAAAATAATTTTTTTAATTTTTAAAATAAATTTTTGGTATTTATTTAAAAAACGGGCCGGGCCGGGCCGGGCTTATGAATTTATTCCCGGGCCAGGCCTGGGCAAAATTCTAGGCCCATATTTCGGGCCGGGCCGGGCCCGGGCCTAGGACCCGGGCCAAAATTTGTTCTGGGCCCGGCCCATGAGCAGCTCTAATACACACACCTTTAAGCCCCTACGGTAATCAAGATCAGTAAACCAAGATTCATCAACATCAGGAGTTCGACGTTTCCCATTGTACGTAGGTGACTGCGGCAATAATAGATGTCAAGACCACACGTTTTATGGAAGAGGAGTTAGCACATGAGTTAAGCACATTCAATGTTCCCTTCACAGCCGGATCAAGTAATTCTGCCTGATAAAAGAAAGGATGAGTTAAAACACTTAATAATCATCAAAGACAGATATAAAAGATCACTCCGTTAATGCAAAAGCCAAATGGTCCGAGTCTTTTAAATGTGAAGCACTAAATAAGTTGCTTCCTTTCCACTTAGTATCCATATGGCTCAGATCAAGACCACTAGTAGTAGGTAAAGACAATGTTTAAGAACTTTAAATGTCAAAATGATGATCTAATGAAATCCCCTTACTATTTAGCCCGCAAAAACCGCTTCGACAGTGGAATTTGTCATCGAATTGATGACTTGTTATCATCATCAAAAGCATGTTCAAAAGATTCAAAAATAAAGAAAGCAGTTCATTCCTCATCAAGAATGCCTGAAGAAAGTAACATAAAAATAATAATAATAATAATAATAAAAGGAACACGGATCTCTTAGAACCAAGTTGTTTCATTTATGTTGTCCAAACACAGGATGCATTTTAAGGGTTCCTTTGCATTTTCCTTTTTCTTTTTAAATGAAAAAAATCCAACAAAAGTGACAAGTTCTCACTGTGGTCTATGAAAACAAAAGTGGAAACAAAAAGAGTTATGTTAGATAAATAATGCAAGATCAACCTCGGGATCTTTGACATCATGATTAAAGGGAGATGCTGTGTGAAAAACACCTTCACAACCTTCAACAGCGGAATCATAGGAACCTTCTTCCAATAGGTTTGCTTTAAACAACTTCAGCCTGTCCTCAGCTCCCTCAAGAGCAAGTAAGTGTTGTGTCTTTCTTGGATCATTATTGAGGAATAATAACTAATTGCAATTATCGTAGTTTAGGCAACATCTAGGTAACACTTAGAAGGACAAGAGTAATGCAAAAAAAAATAAAAGCTCCATGATCACGCATGCAATGCCGAAAACAAGGGGACGTTTAAATCCAAATTAATGGCTTCGATCATGAAACAAGGACAAGAATGAATTGATATATATATATATATAAAGAACTGACCAGGGTCACGAACGGAGGCTTTGACAGTGTAACCACGAAGGAGAAGCTGCTTAACAAGGCATGACGCAATGTAACCAGAGGCACCTGTTACACACACAATTTTCCCTTCCCCACTGCCCATTTCTTTTTTTATTTGTTTTGTGTGTGTGTGGCTGAGGTTTGCACTTGCAATTTTCTTATTTCTCTGTTTCCGTTCTTCTCTTCGACAGTTACCTTTTCGTTGTGTTTCTCTATATTTAACAAGGCATAACTCATATCATTCATATACCTTAGCCCATTTATCACTGCAAGAGGCCTGGTTCAAGCAATAATTAAACTGTAATGAAGAATAAATTAGTGGATTTTTTTAGATTGGCCCTGCTTATTCTTTTTCAATATTTTACACGTACAAAATGAAAGTAACCTTTATGCCGACTTTTGTACACTAATTTGGTTTGACAAACTCATTAAGTTAATTTGGTCTTACAAACACAAAATAAATGTCATATAACTCGCTTATGCAAACTTCAGTCACTTCCCCCTTGTACAATTTTACATCTATAACTTCACCAAAGCGATAATTCGTCAAAACTTGAGCTTCTCGAACATAAATACACACAACATTAAAATTCTTACGATCTATTTCATCAAGTACAGGTGTTGGGTCATTCTTCGCATGACTCAAACATGTAATCTCAACTAATCATCTTCATTCCACTATCGCCTATTTGGGTAACTACGCGGTGCTCCCCAAATATCCAACTAAGATGTGACTTGTGCCATACACCCATAACTAAGAGAGGGTACTATAAATACTCATCCTAGCCATAGGAAGATTTTGTCTCTCTATTATACCTTTTCCATTACAAGAACAAGATACCTCTACATACAATTCTCCGCACATCCCCCACCTTGTGAACTATCGTCATATCCTCCTCCCTTATTTGTCATCAACAATTGGTGTTGCCAATGTGGACCAGCATGACTTTTCCCAGTGACAATATCTCTACAACCTCCGCCCATGAGCAAGATATCCTTTCAGCATGTTTTACGTTGATGTTTATGAGGGTTTGTTCCCTCAACAACTGTTGAAACCACTTTTTGTTGAAATTTGAAAAATAGGGATCGACTTTTAAAATGAAAACGGGAATCGTCACCGATCTTTTATTATAGTGCGATCGGATCACCTTGAAAATAATTTTAGGTCTGCGAATTCTGAGAAAACAGGTTCAGGAGTCGGTTACGCACGAGGAAGGGTTAGCACCCTCGTGACGCCCAAAATTGGTACCGAATTGATCGTTTAATATCTTAATGTCGAAATTTTGAAAAGATTTTAAAATACGATCTTTGAAGTTTTAAATTTGAGTAAATAAAAATGAATAATAAGATGGACTCATTTTGGAGAAATAAATTGCCACACCCAGTGAGTTAGGGCGCAACAATTCGACCTTTGGAATTAAATGTGTACCCCTTTTTAGAAAATCATGTGATTTAAAAAGGAGAATCAATTATTTAAGCCAATCGGGAAATTCGAACCCAGTGAGTTAGGGCTTGATCTCTCGAAGTTCCTAAACAACCGATATTACCCCTATTTGAAAACGAGATAACAAAATGTTGTATCCAGTAAGTTAGGATCAAGCATTTTGAAACCTTAAGAATTTTATTCAAATAATTGGATGGTTTCAATAAAATAAGCACATAGCTTTTTAAAATCATTGAAAGAAATTGTGACCCACTGAGTTAGGGTACAAATTCCCCAAAATTAAGAATGCTAGGCCTTTTTTAGGTAAAATTGAAAAGTTTTAAATGAAATGTATGATGTACATGATATAATAATTGAAACTTAAACTACAAGAATAGCCAATTAAACAATAAATTAACATAAATAAAGTGAAAACCATAACCATTCTCACATGACACATAAACTTAAAACAAACTTTACATGGAACAAACAACAATATTGCAAAACAATGTTTTGAAAATGAATCTACATCCAACAATAAACATTCATTCATTCTACCTAAATAACACCACATGAACATAATATACAAAGAAAAAATAAGTGTTATGCGAATAAGAAGATAGAGAAATGAACGAAGAAAAACTACATGATAATAGCACAAATTCGAAATACGTATGTAAATCCATTAAATGGGCTTGAAGATGGTGATTTGTTTTCCTTCTAAAAGAATACTTGGTAATCTATATACGTAAGAAAATATCATTATTATAAAAAGGGGTATTACCACATAATATTTGATATACCAAAGATTTAGAAGGTAAATACAAAACATTAAAATATGTAAATTATATCCAATCTATAAATATATATTGATAAGTGGTAAATCAAATATAAACATACTAAAATTTAAAGAACACATGGCGAGTACAAAGCTAAGGTATGATAGCTTTAAATAATATAATATAATTTAATTAATAATATTATGTTTAAAATTTATAATAATAATAAGTCTAAGAACATAACTATGCCGAAAATAATATTTGAATATGTTAAAAAAATAAAAAATCAACCGAAATAAGAATGAACTAAATCGTTAATCGACTCCACTTTAAGGGACCAAAACGGCAAATACACGCAGAGATAAATAATCCAAGCCAAATTTGGGAAACGACGCCGTTTATATATGGGTCAAAATGAAAACAAGACCAAACATGCAGTTTAAAATAAAAAGATTACACAAAATCCAGTTGAAACGACACGAAAAGAAGGGGGATTGTGTGCGCAAATAGACCAAACGCCCATAGTGCGCGGATCCTTCCCTGGATCGGGTCACCGCACGGGTCGCTGGCCATTAAACGGCACCATTTGGGTGAATGATATAAATAAAAAAAACTAAGCAAAGTTCATTCGGTCTGAAAAGCAAAGAAAAAAAGAAAACCAGAAGGGCATAAACCCTAAACAATATCCTTCCCATTCCGCCGCTTTGAAAGCCAGAACACTCCCCCCTCTCGTTCCGATTCGGATAAAGTAGGGGATGGCTCCAATGGTGCGCAAAGGTAAGGTTCTTCTTAGAACTGTCCATGGGCCGGGCCGGGCCGGGCCCGAAAATTTTTTTCGACCCGACTCTTAGGCCCGGGCCCGGCCCGGCCCGAAATATGGGCCTAAAATTTTGCCCAGGCCCGGCCCGAGAAAAAAAGAGTAAGCCCGAGTCCGGCCCGGCCCTGCTCGATTTTTAATAAACACAAAAATATATTTTAAAAATAAAAAATACAAATAAAAATATTTTTAAAGTATTTTAAAATTAAAAAATAAAAATAAAAAATATATATTTATTATATTCGGGCCGGGCCGGGCTCGGGCCAAAAAAGTTGAGCCCGATCCCGGCCCATTTTTTAAACGGGCCTCGCTTTTTTGCCCAAGCCCATATTTCGGGCCTATATTTTTACCCGAACCCTCCCATATTTCGGGCCGGGGCCGTACCTGCTTGGAGAAGGTGCGCATGGACCTGGTGCGGAGGCGCAGCACTCGCGGCTGAGGGGCGTGGTGGTGCACGCGCGAAAAGGGGCCGACTTGCTTGCGGCGCAAATTGTTCCAGAAACCCTAGATGTTTCAAACAAATGGGCCACTAGAGTTTGGGCCTGTTGTATTGGGTTAGGGTTTAGGCTAGTATTTGGGTTTATACTGGGTCTTAAAACTTTAGGCTAATTGGATCTGTTTGGATTTGGGCTTATTGATGTAAAGGACTGGACTTTTACTTTTAATTTGGTTTTATTTTATTTGTTTATTTAGTTTATTTCACTAATGGGCCAGGCAAATTGGGCCTATTACAGCTGCCCCTCTTTGCTCATTGTCGGGTAACGAGAATAGGGCTAAGACTAAAGAGGAACAATTTTGCCCGGTCGTACTGGACCTTGGTGCTCCTCTTCTTCCATCTTGTAATATGCCTACATCTTGCTAAACTACCCTATCAGGTCAACACCTCTAACTAATGGAGACTAAAAGGGAGCGTAAGGGATACCTTACCAAGCAACATACCTCTCTAATAAAAAAAAAATTAATTACATAAATGATCCTGATTCAAAAACAATTACCTAAATAACCTGAAATAAACAGTAAAATTAGGTTATGGGGATTAGATGACCAACACCCATGTATCTTTTTTCAAACCGTACCGTACTAATATATATTTATACCAATATTAAAAAAAATTGAGTTGCTAGCACATTAATGGCCGGTACCCCTTTATCTGATTAAAAAAATTATTTTTTTGGTGTTAGGTGCCGGCCAACAAAGTCCCAAACTCACCCAATAAAAGGGGATGGGAATATTGCAACATTAATCCCTCCTTGTTTTCTCATTTTTTTTATTTCCCAAGTTTGATTACATATTTTATATTTTAAAATAATATTAGACTACTTATCATGGTGTTAATTACTATTGCATCACTCACATTATTATTAAATTTAAAAATTAATTTAAATTTAATACCTACAATTAAACTAGATTTTTTTTTGAAAAAATTATAACCTGCTTTAATGATTTTCATCTTTTATAATAATTCAAATAAACCTCGCTAAATTATTTTTTCTTTTATTTAAAAAAATAACGTGTAATATATTTAAAAATTTTAATTTTAAATAGATTTAAAAATTTTAAATTTAGAAACAATGTGTAATATATTTATAAAATTAATTTAATCTATAAGGCGTTATTTTTATATTTTAAAATTTAATTTTATAAATTAGTTTAATCTATAAGGTAAGTTTTTTATAAATATATTATATATTGTGCATATTAAATTTAATCTAATAATAATGTGCATATTAATTTAATTGTGCATATTAAATTTAAATTAATTTTTAAATTTAATAATTATGTGAGTGATGCAATAATAATTAACAATATGATAAATAGTCCAACATTATTTTAAAAATATAAAATATGTAATTAAACTTGAGAAATAAAAAAAAGATGGGAAAATAAGGAGGGGTTAATGTTGCAATATTCTCATCCCCTTTGGTTGGGTGAGTTTGAGACTTTGTTGACCGGGCACTTGATACCTCAAAAAAGTAATTTTTTAATCAGATAAAAGGGTGCCGACCATCAATGTGCTAACACTCCAAAATTTTTTTTAAAATATTGATATAAATATATGCCAGTGTGATACAGTTTGAAAAAAATAAGAATATCTAGTGTTCAAAACCCAAAAAATTATTTTTTTAATAGAAAAATAATAATACCAACCTTCTAATTTTCATAATCTAATTTTACTAGTGATTTCATTTAAGCGAATGTTTTGAATTAAAATCATTTAGATAATTAATTATTATTTTAAAGTTATTTGGGTAAAATAGCCACCAACAAAAATACCTTACCCTTCATCAAGTCACATCACAACTTACCTAAAAATACTTGAGGTTGAGAGGCTTGAATGAATATCCACCAATACTTAAGGGACACCTAACTCCTTGGGATTACGTGGAAGCTCCCATTAAATACATTTAGATCACTCAACCTTACAACTCTTGGTTGACTTGGTCAACCATCCACTGCCTTCAAGCCCACTTCTTTGTATCAACACATGACTTCAACTTCGACTTTTAAACATAAAGAATAAGATTTTCAATCATTCGTGGAGGTATTTGAGCTTAATAACTTACACCTATTTACTATCTAAACCTTATAAGCTAAGTTGGTACTTCTTATTCTACTTCACTCATATCTTTAGATTTTGAGATGACAACCAATAGAAGGTTGACATGTATCACAAAAAGGTCAAAATATTTTTTCGGAAATTAAATAATTAGGTAATTTATTTTTTAATTTTCTATTTTGCATGGACAATCTTTTGTCTAGATTCATTTTGAATCTTTGTAGTATTTTTATATTTTTATAATTCAATAACAACTATATTTTTTTAAAAAAAATAAAATCTTGTATTTTATAATTTTTTATGTTCTTATATTTTTTTTCTTATACTTTAGGATTTTTATTTTTTTATTTCACGTGCACAAAGATCCTGAACAAATAGTTATTCAAGTTCATTCTGAACGTGTATTTCTCTAGTAATTTTTTATTTTTTATAATTTCAAACAATAATGATATAATTTTAAAAAAAATAAATTTAGAGTTAAAATAAAATTTTATTTCATTACTTAAGTAATAAATTTAAAATACTCTAGATTTTAAAATTATTATAAATAATTTAAGTGATAAAGTTGGAACTTATTTTTAAAAATATTTTATATTATTATTTTTTAAGTTAAAAAATATATAAAATTACTAGAAAAATTCACGTTGATAAAGAAATTGGTTCATATTCATTGTACCCTTTGAAATAAATAAAAAAATCTTAAAATTAAAGAGAAATGCTAAAAATATATATATAAAAAAATAAGATACACAAAATTTACAAAATACAAGAGTTTACTTTTTTTTAATGTTGTTATTTTTAAAATTATAAAAATATAAAAAAATATTAAAAAACATTCCTAACGAACCTGGATAATTGATTGTCCAAGCGGAAATGAATATGGATAATTATAAGCCTAAGTTCATTATGCTTGCAAAATAAATAAAAATCTTAATTTTTAATTTTAAAATTTTTGAGAAAATATTTCGTTATTAACTTTTTTTTCGCACACATCCCATTATGATGATATGATTGTCGATTCATTACATTAAAACTATTCGATATGGGACTTCTCACTTCTCCTATATAAGTAATTTCTAGGACAGTGAGAAAGGAATCGACTCTCCAACATAATTACCTACACTATGCGAAATTACTCTTAATTTCAACATTCACTAGCTTCAATCTTTGGATTCTCCGACCATCACTTTCTCTTCGGGATCTCCTCCTTATTCTTCCCACGCATCAACACTTGTATATATATTAACCTAACAAATATAGCGTGAAATTCACGTGTTTTGAAAAAAAAAGGACGCTGTGAGTCAAACCACGTGAAAGTAAGAGAAATGCAAATTCTTTTTCTTATGATCACATCGGCCTCCACTTGTTTTTAAAATAATAAAGAAAGAAAACGAAAACATTGCAGAAAAATTAATCGTTTTCATTGAAGGAGCGGATGAGGGGAGATCCACATATATTGCGCTCTACCTTTTTGATTTCAACCATGTCTTTTGTATTACTTATATTCGTTTGATGTTCCCTCGCTCTCACCCTCCCAGTCCCTCTCCGCCTCTTTTCATTTCCACCTCAATAATTAATTCCTCCACTAGACTTGTTCATAAGTCGAGTTATTCGTTTAAGTTCGAAAGCTTGTCCGAAATTTAAAAAAGTTTGAGTAAAAATATTAGGCTCAAAAAATGGACTTAAGCAAAAAAAAAAAATTAAGCCCGTTTAAAATATGATTTAGGCTTGGACTTGAACATTCAAGGCTCAAGCCCGTTTTTAAGTTCACAATGTTTTATGAGATATGTTATTTTATATACTATGTAATTTATAACACATAAAAATTAAATTTATAGTAGCATATAATACTACTACTATGATGTAAATATTAAAAATTATTAAGGTGACTATATATAAAATTTTAATAAATAAAATTATATAAAATTGTTAAATACTAAATTAAAAATAATATAAATATATATTTTTAAAATTTTTAATAAATAATATGGTCGGGTGTAAAATGGGCTTGCGTTAGCCATTTACAAATATGGACAGGCTTGGGCAAAGTTTTAGGCCCATATTTCGGGCCAAGTCGAGTTTAGATAAACATAAAAAGTATTAATATCATGCATAGGCTAGACTCAAACCCGACACATGAACACCTTTAATTGTGAGTACCGCACTGGGATAATATAATTTTTGCCACTCAATTTGGTATCTAGGTTTATTTTGGTATTTAAACTTTTTTGTTTACTCTAGTCCTTGAACGTGGTAACTAGATCATTTTGATCATTATATTTGGATTCTATCAAGATTTGATGATATGACTAATGTTACTCGAATAGAACTAGATCAAACTGATCGATATAATGGTTCGAACAAAAATATTGAACCAATCAACTAGAAAACTGCTTGAAATTGATAAAAATAGAAAACCAAGACAAAAACCGGCAGTTGAACCGGTATAATAAAGTTTCTTATTATTATTTTTAGACTTTTATGATTTTTTAATCATTTATCTAATTGTTGTTGGTCCGACGATTGAATCGGTTGAACTAATTGAATCAAGAATCGGTGATTAGACCTGTTCAACCATTAGTTCGGTTATTAAAACATTGAATGTGACACTATAAGCTAAGCTTATACCACATCATCACCAAAAAATCATATAAATTTTTAAATTTTCAAGTAATAATGTGGCACAATATTAGATACCACATCATCTAACTTTTATAATATTCAAGTTCAAGGGCTAAAAAGTATATTATCCCTTTTATAAATTATTAAAAATTCTATCACACACGTATGCTTGTAGAAACCATGTAATTAGAAAACAAATATGTGTTTAAAAATAATATACAATAAATAATGGAATGTATGATTTGAAACTAATTGACAATAAAACATGAAATATTTCAATCTTAGAATGCAAAAAAATTAGATTAACTTGTGAGTAAAACGAAATTTAAACACATAAATGTATCAGATTAAGTATACTAAATGAATACAACACATGAAATTTGTATGATATTAAAATGAAAAAAATAGATTAAATTGTGAATAAAATGAAATTTAAACAGACAAATACATCAAATTAAGAATACTAAATGAATAAAACACGTGAAATATGTACAATATTAAAATGAAAAAAGAGATTAAATTGTGAGCAAAATAAAATTTAGACACATAAAAGCATAAGACTAATAATATTAAATGAATATAACTATTTATCATGTTGCTGTTACATAATTTAATTTTTTTAAATATATTAATTATTATAAAAATTATTGATTATACTTAGAAAAATTTTCTAAACAAGTAACAAAATTTAAAAAAAAATTATCAACAATAAGATTACTAACAAATAAGAAGAAGAAAATTGAAGCTTCTTCTCCTTTTTTCTACTGTTTTGGAAATTTTCCTTTCATTGGCAGTTTTTTTTCTGCCTTTTTTTAACTCTGTTTTTTATTGTGGACTGTTTTTGCCTACTTAAATAAAATATTTATTTTTCCTATTGAGAAAAAAATAAGAAGAAGAAAATTAAATAATATATACAATTTTATCTAGTTGCATTAATATTCTAAATTTGTTAGGTTATTCCTTCTAAAACATTTAATGTATACTTCTTATTACCATCTGTTAGAGTTGAGCAAGAAAAATCGAAAATTGACCCGAACTGAGGTGTTTGGGCGATTTATAGGATGCAAGTTTAAAAACCGCAATTACCTGAAACTGAACCAAATTATATTTTTAATTTAATATTTAATTAATCTTAGTTTTTATGATATAAAAATATTTGATATTTAAATTAATAAAAATAATTTAAAAGTTCTTGAAAATTTATTGTTTTTTTACAACTATTATGAAAAGGACTTTGAAAAATTATCAAATAATATTCAAACGCCATGAAACAAAGCTCATTTTGTTAAAATAAGTCTAAAAATCCAAAACCAAAAATTAATATGCAAATACCGAAAATTGAACCAACCCGAACTAAATTATGGTGGACAATTAGAAAAAAATCAGTTGAATCGAACCGATATCACCCCTATCATCTCTTAGTCTTTGATCAGTTTCTTCATTATCTAAATTGTAATCTGAATGTCTCATTAAGATTATTATGATATTTTTCTTATTCCATGTAAAGTATGAATCATCCAAATTCCACCTACAAATGAAGTTATGAAGTATGCAACATTCTAGCATAGTTTATCCTTGTTTTTTTAGACTACACTGATCAAGCGGTGTAGTTAATATGACAAATTTTTTTTAAATGCAGCTGTACTTTCAACCACATTTCAAAGCTTTGAGTATTTCAAATAAAAAAGTTAATGAGTCTTCTTTGGTGCTTATGTCTAATTTCATTCTCTCATATGATATCGTACTCCACAATATAGTGCAAGAAAATATTTTGCAATTGCATAACTAGCATCTACTACATAATGTTTTATTGCAAAAATAACATGTAAGAATTTGAATAATTTGTAAGAAAAATAAAATAAATAACAACAAGGTGATGATTAAAAGATTAGTGAATTATCAAATGTGAATTTTAACCTATTTTGTGATCTCCCCCAAACAACATCTCTTAAGAGTCTAAAATTTGAGTTACAAATCAACTTCGTAATCCCTCTATCATAATAACTTTTATAAACCTAATTTATAGTTAACTTATGTTAGGGTGTTCAATAACAAATCAACTTTATAGCCCTTTTTATAGTCTTTTGATTACTATTATTCCACAAAAATTAGGTAAAAAATAACACAGGATTAAATATAGTCTTTATAAAAAAAGTTTTATAAAACGTTTAATAATTTTTATAACACTTATGCTAAAATATTATAGTTTTTATAAACTTAATTTGCTATTAGGTTAAAATTATGTGAAATATTTGGACTTATGTGTCGACTAGTAAATATTTTTATTCAATAATAAATATATAATTATATTTTAAAAATTACATCCTTAATTATACTCAACTCGATAGGATTTACTAATTACAATGGTTATTTGAGAGAGTTGTGTGAAAGCGTGCTTTCCTCCAACAGTCATTTTCCCAACAGTTTTTTTAAATGTTGGCAACAATAAAAATCTTTAAAGGCCAACGGTAATTTTTTTATATAAATACCAGGCAATTTTTCATTCTTTTCACTCAAATCTAACTCTCTCAATTCTCTCTAAACTCTTAATTCTCTCAACTCTCTCAATTCTCTCAATTTTCTCAAGTTTTGTTCGAAATTTTTCAATACACTTGTTTAAAAGTACTGTAGTTTTATTTAATTATTTTGTACATTCATTTCAATTAAATTTCACGAATGAAAAACTCTCTGATTTGTTTCAATGATAAGCATATTTCCACCGCTCAAGCGATAATTGTAAGGAGAAATTTTAAATTTTGTTACTTTCAATTAAGTTAAATTTAAAGTTTTTTTAATTTTTAAAATATTTTATTTTATCGATATAGATAGGTGGATGATCATGTTTTGGAGGGATTCATACATAATTTGTCAAAGAGCCCAGACACTAAAATTCGTGTTTATTTGCAAGACACGAGATTCTTACGTGCATCTCGTATGCTCGGAGGCTGCAAATTGGATCCTACATTTATCAGCGCGTTGGTGGAAAGATGGAGACTCGAGACACATTCCATCTTCCATGCGATAAGTGTACAATTACACTCGAGGACATTGCTTTACAACTCGATTTACCAGTGAATGGACCAGTCGTTACGGGGTTAACAGTTGTTCCTGGTAAAGAAGGCCTTTGCGAGTCATTTTTGGGGAATGTGTCGAAAAAGTTTCAAGGTGGCTGAATAGATATGAAGTGGTTGGAAAATAATTTCAAAAAACTTCTTAAGGACGAGACCAACGTCGTCAAAGAGCAATACACCTGAGCATTCATCCTGAAGTTAATCGAGGGCATTCTAATGCCCGATAAATCTTAACATTTGTACACATAAGGTGGCTATTACACCTAATCGACTTCAAAAAATACGGACGACTAAGTTAGGGATTAACCGTGTTGGTCATGTTGTATCGAGAATTGTGTCGGGCGACGAAATGGGATTGGATGTCAATTGGCGGTTGCCTATTCCTGTTATAGTCATGGGCATAATGGTGGCTACCATTTCTACATCCCCGAGCGAATGACCGTTATACGTTCCCATTGGTGATAAGTTAAAATTCATTTGATAATAATATGTAGCTAATATAGTAAATGTTGTTTATTTATTATATGTTTAAATTAACATTTTGCTTGAATAGGTGGAATCATGGGCCAAGTTATGTAGGGCTACCGGAGCAGCTTGAAGATGGCTACTATTAGATCAATGCACGGAAGTCGAGGTTAGTTATTGATTTTTTTCAAACCTATAAAAATTACGCAATGATTTGAAATTTAAAATTTTGTACATAACAAAATTTATAATTACGCACTACAGTTTGAATTAATGTCAAAGACCAATACAGATATCATAGAATGCGTCATACCCAAATTTTTTATCATTCAAAGTATGTGGGACACGAAGGTGTCATTGATAGCTAAGGCGACGGTGGAGATGCACAAACTAGATCGAGAGATGCGGCAATTTGGGTGGAGGCAAAAAATTCTTTTGCCACCGCAAGACATAAAAGCACTCCACAAGCTTGATCTTTGGGGGAAGACTAACAAAAATTGGTGAGATTACCACAAGGAGTACATCGACATTTTGGATCGTAAGATGAAATTCTTACCTATTTGCGAACCCTTTTTCTTATTGGACACGTCGACCTGTTTAGAGTACATGCCATATCTACTGTCGGAGGAGGTAACTTCGTTCGAAAAGGCCACAACGACCGCCCTAACAAATGTCACTGATGTTCGTACCACATCCCGATCGATTCCCTTCATATATTCTTATTCCTTTCACTAACCCCATATTTTATTCACAAGCACCACACTATGCACCACCGCAACACCCTACATCTACACCTCCTATAGGTACATATTTTGGGGCACCTCCATCTCCAGCATATTACACCCCGATGCGAGCGTCAATGCAGACACATGTACCAACACC
Source organism: Gossypium hirsutum (assembly GCF_007990345.1). Classification (NCBI taxonomy): domain Eukaryota; kingdom Viridiplantae; phylum Streptophyta; class Magnoliopsida; order Malvales; family Malvaceae; genus Gossypium; species Gossypium hirsutum. Next base: position 40,282,892 of record NC_053445.1, on the reverse strand, counting down.
AATGGCGACACCAATGTCACCATCAATTTCAGTATCAATGCTGACATATCTAGGTTTTGCGACATCATACGGTTATTCTCCATTAGTGTCACAAACATCAATTGAGCCATTATTTTATCGAGGTGGGTCATCGTCGCAACCACATTCTAGTGGAATGGAGGACACACGTTGAGAAGCTAGCATGACACCACACTCAAGCACAGAGGAAGACGATGGAGACAAAAACGAAGACAGGGGTGGAGATAAAGATAAAGATGAGGGTCGAGATGAAGATGAGTACGAGGGTCGAGGTGAAGATGAAGAAGATGAGGACAATAATCATTACCAAGAGGAGGAGCTAGTACCCTAACTTATACGTAGAAATCCTACTCGCAACTGTTTGCCACTGCCTTGTGGCACATATTCAGCTCGACAACACCGATGATATATTTCTTATTTACTTTTTATGATGTAAATATAAATTATATCAATAAAAAAGGATCATTTTTTTTATATTTCTATTGCAACTCATAACTGTCTTTGTTAAGTTCTAATTTAATTTGGACGTAATTTTCCATATATAATATTTGATATGAAATATGCAACGGTTTGAAAGTCAGTGGTGTCGAAAAATGATGTTTTAAGACCTCGTTTTTGTAAATCAGAGCTGTAAAAGTTTTTACTCAATAATTACATAGTTATATAGTAGGCGACTTGAACTTTGGGTAGGTACTTTTATCGAATTAGTGATTAATTAAGGTATAGAGACTAAATAGTAAAAATAGTAAAAGTTCAATCTCTAGAGAAATTGTAATTGATACTTGAAGTAACACTTAAAGTAGCAAATTTTCTATTATATGAATGTTAGCAAATAGTGACAAATACAAATGAAATACAAAAAAAAATGAATGAACCTATTTTGTAGAAAAAAATAGAAGCATTGTAATCAATTTCTGTACAAAACAATATGTTAGCGACGTTGATGCCTCAATGTATCCTTCAATATCGAACATGTTGCCTTCATTTTCCCTGAGTTTCTTACCATTTACACTAAAATTCTGCCAAAAGTGCTTTGACCTCGAGAATCCTGGATAAGATTTGAAGCACGTTTTGAATATATTTGATGAAAATGTTGGTCGTATGACACATTTTCGACCATGGGGATATTTTCCTTTGTAATATCACCCCTCCCTCTTGCCTATAAAAGGGGGCTCCCCTTCCATACTCCATGATCCCTAAAACATCATCTCTCCAAGCCTCTATCCCTCCACTTTATAATATTTCTCTCTCAATTTTCTTCCCCACTTGAGTGTTAAAAATTTCATCGCTAATAAAATTTTCAGTTTGAGGTATTCTTGAGTCATTGGTGATGCGATATCCCTCCGAAGTGCACACATTTCATATATCCTGCTGAAATGAGACCATTACCTCCAAAACCTATCTGTGGAAGTTGAGTTTCGAGGTTATTTTATTTTATATGGTCACGGGTGAAAGTCTATGTAAAGGTCTCAATCGATGACCGTTACGCAGTCATGGATCGGAGTATTACAAGGGAGCCAGTTGACGGTTGTTACGCGGGCACGAGGTCAAACATTTCAAATACCCAGAGATATTGCCTTATAAATACCATACAAAAGTTTGAGATAAATTTATCCATTTCCATGCGATCAGTATCTTTAACCTTCTTTTTTATCTAAAGATCAGCACCGCTGTAGACACAAGAGGACTCTTAGACGGGCAGTGGCTATGACGTTGGAGTAAAGGTGATACTCTTTTTGGGGCGACAACGGTTGTCGTTATTAAACAACCCATTAATAACTACAACCGCTGCTGTGCCGACCTGAGTTTGACCTCTACGTCGATAGAACATTCGCTTTCCGCCTAAGAGCCCTCTTATGTCCACCTCGATGTCAGCCTTCGAATAAAAATGAAATGTTAAAGATACCAACTGCCTAGAAATAGAGAAAAAAATTATGTTGATTATACCGAAAATCCCTCCATATTTTTCCTATGATTATAGCCTCAATCTTATGTATGATATATATAAGGCATCATTTGTTGGTATCCAAAAAGCTTGAACTCGTGACCGCATAATGATTGTCAATTAGTCCCCAATTATAGTCAAACCCGTGATCGCATCAGGGTTGCCGACTGAGACCTCTACTTAGACTTCGACCTGTGACCGTATCAAGTATTGCCACCTTGAAACCTGACTTTCATAGGATGAGTTCTGAGGCAATGATCCTATCCTGGCATGACATATGAAATGTATGTGTTCTGAGACGAGTTATCGCATTCCCAGCCTTTCAAATCTACCTATAAACTTTCATCCTAACCCTAACAAAATTTAAAAAAAAAAACCGAAGAGAGTGTGAAGTTAGATGCACTTTGTACACAGTTAACAAAAAAAACGCATCCAACTAAATATACTTTCCTACCATTTTTACAGAAAATGTGAAAATGCGTCTAGCTCTGATTAAAAAAAGTACATATACATCTAAATTAAGCCTAAAACTAATTCTAGTTAATTATAGAAATGAGGGAACAAAAGAGGCTTGTGGGGTTTGGCTGTGGGTGCGATTTTTCCCACAATGATAAACCTTTTCAATTTTAACGCAACCATGATTATTACAATTTGGGGCCATACGGAAAAGTGGAAAGGACATCTACACTGCCACTAAGGGGACTTTTTGCTCATGTTATTATGGTTTTCTAATAATTATAAAACTTTTCTATTTAATTATAAAAATATAATATCATTTTTAATATTAAATAAATAATAAAATATAAGCTGGGATGGTTATTTATTTTATCTTGTTGAAGTTGAAAGTTGAATCTTAGCTCTCAAAAATAGAATATATTTTATAACAAGTCTTATCTAAGAGAACCTAAAATACTTATTAATATGATGTCTTTATATTAAAATATTATTATCTGATAATGCTTTGCCTTTGGGTTCACAGCTTCCTTTTACCTGTCTGTCTAAACATGTGGAATACATGATATATAAAACCTTAGCATTAACGCTCTATCCTTGAGCATTAGCCCCATCTGTTCAGTGTGAAGAACATGAAATTTTATTTATTTGCGCGGCTAAACATCAATTAACATTTCTCATTAATAAGAAGCGCCATACTGGTAGTGGTAAGTGCATGTTGGGTGGAGACTGGTGGCATGCTTCAGCTAGTGGAATCGTGCATCGATTTCACATCAAACACGATTTTAATTCTTCTCTTTTTAAGATTTGTATTGCCCTTATACTATAGTCATCCCTTATCTTCTCCTTGAAAGTTGAGATTTTTCATCACCAATAATTTTCCTAGACAGCCACCCAGGGCTACATAAATATCGGTGAACACATCCTTTTCTCCTTTAGACATGTCACCCTCTACGGCCCCCGCCCTGGCACACAAAATACTCATACACCAACCCCATTTTCTCTTGCAGAGTCTCCCAACTGAATATATTCCACCACTTTTGGTAGCACTCATATAATTTTCACCCCAAAAGAGAAGAATCTAGTCTCATGGCTTCCCTGCATCTCCTCTCTCTAAACCACCCCAAATTCACCCTACATACTGCTTCTTTTCAATTAGGTCCCTTAAGAAAATACAAGTTGAATCAGAAAAGCAACAATCTTAGCTTCCAAAAGAGCATCAAATGTTCAACATCCTTATCAAGTTTAAGCCCAGAGGTAGAGGAGGAATGTTTGGTTTTAGAAGAAGAGGACAAGCGGCCACTTTCCGAAATCTGGAAGGAAATTCAAGGGTGCCACGACTGGGATGGGCTGCTGGACCCCATGAACTCCCATCTCCGCCGCGAAATCATCCGCTACGGTGAATTTGCTCAAGCATGCTACGACTCTTTCGACTTCGATCCTCACTCCAAGTACTGCGGTTCATGCAAATATCAAGGAGCCCGTTTCTTCGAAAAGCTTGGGATGGCCGACCGTGGCTACCAAATCAGCAGGTACCTTTACGCCACCTCCGACATTAACCTCCCAAACTTCTACCAGAAATCAAAGCTAAGCAGTGTGTGGAGCACCCATGCAAACTGGATGGGATACGTCGCCGTATGCACCGATGAAGACGAGATCAAACGGCTAGGAAGACGCGATATTGTTGTTTCTTGGAGAGGAACTGTTACGTATCTTGAATGGATTTATGATCTCAAGGACATCCTTCACTCACCAAATTTCACCAACGACCCTTCCATTAAAATGGAGTTAGGGTTTTATGACTTGTACACCAAGAAAGAGGACACTTGCAACTTTTGCTCCTTCTCGGCTCGTGAACAAGTTTTAGCTGAAATTAAAAGGCTTCTCGACTACTACGATGGTGAAGAGATTAGTATTACAATTACAGGGCATAGTCTTGGGGCAGCTTTGGCTATAATAACAGCTTATGATATTGCAGAGTTGGGAGTTAACATTGTAAATGATGGAAGGGTTACCCATAAAATACCGATTACAGTGTACTCTTTTGGCGGCCCTCGAGTGGGCAATCTTAAGTTCAAGGAACGGTGTGAAAAGCTAGGAGTTAAGGTACTTAGAGTGATAAATATTCACGATAAAGTACCGACAGTTCCGGGGATATTCGCCAATGAAAAGCTTCAATTTCAAAAGTATTTGGAAGAGACGGTATCTTTTCCATGGAGTTACGCACATGTCGGCGTTGAACTGACATTGGATCACACCCATAGCCCGTTTCTGAAACCCGCAAGCGACCTCGGTTGTGCACACAATCTCGAGGCTCATTTACACTTGCTTGACGGATACCATGGCAAGAGGGACATTGCGCTTGTTAACAAGGACAGCAACTTCTTGAAGAAAGAGTACGGGGTGCCACCGCACTGGCGCCAGGACGAGAACAAAGGGATGGTAAAAAACAACGACGGCCGTTGGGTTTTGCCGGAGCGGGCGAGAGTGGAGGCTGATCCACATGACATCTCCTACCACCTTAACAAAATACTAAAGATTGCTACCGGTTCTTCTCAACTCAAACAAGCACAATAATAAAGCTATCTTAACTAGTAATTAAATACCTAATTACCTTTCTCATTGTTAGTTGTTTTTCGTTTTTCTTTCTTTCTATAACTAATTTTTAATCTTATATGAATTACACCCAAGTTTACGTATTTAATTGATTGTAAACTAATACACATTATTTAAATTGTTAAACATAATTATAATTTATTAATTTATTTAAGAATTCAAATGCTATAATAATAAATTCAGTAATATACACATTAATATGCATATTAATTTATTAATATAAACATAATATAAAGTAATTTTTTATCTAATAAATATATATAAATCATAGAATAAGAGTTATTATAAATAATAAAAAAAGTTAAAATGGTAATATAACGAATAAAAAATAATATATATATATATATATATATTATGAGTTTAAAAGTTTATCAAGACTTCACATGCATTACATATTTCACTAATTATATATATATTTAATGATATCTTTTTATTCCATGAAATATAAAAGAATTAAAATATTTTATGATAAGATATTACTTGTCTTAATCTAATTGGTCAGTGTTAGTTTATCTAATCTATTTTTTATATTTATAACATTAGTTGATATAATTTTTAGTTGTTATTAATAATTAAGTAATATTACAGGAATATTATATAAAAAAATAATATATATAATCTATTCTAATTCAACTCAGTTGTATAATTTAAATGAATATCTTTTTATTTCATGAAATATAAAATAATTCAAATGCTTCATTATAATATATTTAATCGGTAAGTGATGATTTATCTAATCTATTTTTTTATATTTGTTAGATTAATTTATATGATTTTTAGTTGTTATTAGTAATTAATTAATTAACTAATATTAGAATAATGCTTTGAATAGGGTTTTTTTAGGGGCCGAAATAAATTTTTAATTTTTAATAATCTATATTTTATAATTTTTAAAGGATTAAAATTAAATTTTCATAATTTTAGGCGGCCAAAGTGCAAGTTTACTTGTATTAATTTAAAATTTTAAAATTTTCTAAATGGTCAAAATAATAATTTTTCATTTTAGAGGGGGTCAGGGCCCCTGCCAGCCCCTTAGATTCGCCTCTGCTTTGAATCCAATACTCTATTGTATAAAAATAAAAAATTATAATTGTTATAATTTTATTTGTTAACATTCAACTCAATTATATAGTTTGAATGAATAAAATATTTGTTATATGTCGAATCCTTTTTATTGAAATTGACTTTTTTATTTTAGAAAATGAAAATGGAGTCGCCACCAATCTTTTTTAGTTAGGTGTGATCAGATCACCTCAAGGCTTTGTCATTTTAATAAAATGTTAGATTTATTAAAATCATTTTCGGTCTACAAAAATCCAGGAAATGGGTTCGGGAGTCGGTTACGTACGAGGAAGGACTAGCACCCTCATAATGCTCAAAGTTGGTACCAATTTGATTACTTGATGTCTTAGTGTCGAGAGTTGAAAATTTGAAGAGAAATTGAAATACAATCCCTCTTTGCACGATGTTCTTTTTAATTAAAATCACTTAGTTAAATTAAAACTTATGTAAAAGGCCTTCTTATTTCGAGATAACCAAAACGAAAAGGTCATGTCCCGTAAGTTAGGGCACGACATCTCGAATCCTCGAAAATAAAATTGCTCATTATTTAATTATTATTTAAATCTCATGTGTTTTTAGTTTTAAAAAGGATGTTTGGTTATTTAGGTTCAAAGAGAAAATCAAACCCCATAAGTTACTTTTCGAATCTCTAAATAAAGAACGTTGCCTCGGTTTTAAAATTTCCCCTTTTATGCATCGAGTAAAAATGAATGCAACATTTAAAGCGATGTGCATTTAATTTATTTGGGCATAGTATGAAAATGGACGAATATATTTAAACATGATACATGACATAGGGATAGCAAAATAATTTAAACTAGCCATGTGGGTAAAACATCTATATTAGAATGATAAATAATAAATAAATACCATAATAATAATGTAACTATAATAATAAAAATATTAATAGCAATAGTATCACTATCATAATATCAAAGTAAATAAATAAATGAAAATATGTAATAACCACCTAAAAATGCACAAAAAGGAATATAAACAACATAAATTTTAAGTGCTAAAATAAAAAAAGTAATTAAAGGGGTAAAATTAAATAAATGAATGATTAAATTGAAATTTAAAGTAATAGGGACCAAATGGGTGATTATCCCAAACCCAGTACATGTGCTGTTTCCAGGAGTAACTAATGGTCAGAGGACCAAAATGAAAATAAAATAAAATTAAATGGTAAATTTAAAAGAGAAAAGAAAAATTAAATCAAGACTATATCAAACATGCTCAAAAGCGGGAGGACCTGGGCAACAATTATCCCACCCCTTTAAGGACCTTTCGATTCTCGGTCCTCCTCTGACGTGGCCCTTCGGCGAATTCCCAAGGATTCGACGGCCTTTCAAGCCAGAGGGGACATCGACAAGGGCGACAAAGGTAAAAAAAGTGATTCGTATTTTATTTATTATTTTTTTATATGTATACGCTAAAAAAATACCTTTTTAAGACCTAAAATTTTTTATATCTTTTTGCTCTTCTCTTCTCTTTATTACAATTTGTTTATTCGCCTTTTATAGCTGATTGATTACAAATATTTGTTTTTGTTTTTATTTTTCTGGTTCTGGTTCTGTTTTTTGTTTTTGTGTTTTTCTTTCTTCTTTGCAAGTTGCGATGGTAGTCAACAACGATAGGAGTCACACTCCTGCCATTTTGGTGAAACGATGGCAAGGGAGAAAGTCCTCGGGCGACGCATCCGCTGACGTGGCCAGGAGCAGTGGCTTATAGGGGATCTAGGGTTTTTTTATTTTCTGAAAAAAGTTTAGGTTGTGGGCTTGAGCTTGTGTAATATTGGGTTTGGGTTTGTAATATGAGTTAAGGTAAATTGGGCTTTATTTATTTTGTTTTTGTTAGGGTTTATTTATATGTATTGGGCCGGGCAAAATTGGGCTATTACATTATATTTATCGTATCATTTGATATGATGTCCAAGCTATAAGGTGTCTTATTCGTTACTAGAGCAACTACGATTAATCTACAACCAATTTATACCATTAAATGATTAATTCCAATTAATACATACATACATACCATTAATGTTAACCCGATATCAAATTAGGACTAAATTGTAACATTTACAAAATTTTAAGTTGACGTCACGACGACAAGGGTTTCCTCATCACAACGTATCATACTGACTAGGTCTCGTCTCAATGACCCATGCTCGATGTCGCGTCGTGGCATGGTGACCTGATCTCGTCGCGACGACATACGCTTAACGTTGCGACGTGACAAGCTATTTCTACAAAATGTTAATGAATAGTAACCTGCAATTTCCAACCAATCGCAATACATACGCTTCATAATTTCAGGAAAAATATGCAATCCTCAAGGCTCAATTCAAGAACTACAACACCTTTCTCAACAATGTACCAATGCTATATCACCCATAAGTTAACCAACTAGTATAATTCATTCAAAACCTTACATACATACCTATTCACCAAAGTCATTGACAATTGCAGCATATCATACCATTTTATACCATATTTTGAATCCATTTACATATTATATTAACCAAGTTTATACATCAACCTTCTAAATCAAAAGTGTAGATAGACATAGTTTTGTACCAAAATTTGACTCAACCTAGGTACATGCCATACTTAAAACAAAATGGGATTTATACAAGTTTTACTGAGGTGAGGATTGCTTTTGAGATGCTACTTTACCTGCGCACTGACCGTTATCGTGCATGCACGTAAAAACAAACAATTTTAAAGGTATGGTTTTAACTGTAAGTAGACAGTGTCAGTTGCAATATTTGTAGTGTCCAATGAAACACCGAAGTATACCAAAGGGTCAAACCAAAAGGAGTCGATGATTAAGCAATTCCTAAACTATAAACATACAAGTAAAGGAGTCTAGCTAATGTAGGTACTATATTTCGTCAAGCCATTCACTAGTTGAATTACACTAATTAATTACCTAAAACTATAACGAAAGGCTAAATTGTAAATAAAACAAAATGTAAAAACTAGCTAATGTGAAGTGTGTTGTGCCCCCTCTCTTTCCAGCCAAACTTTGGCCTTTTTTTAGCAGGCATCAAACCATATATTTGTTGACCAAAATACCCCTCAACGTGTGTTTTTAATCGGTATTGAAGTTGGACAATGATTGCCCCTGTAATCATTTTTTGTCTCCTCTCATCAAGGGTATCGCGATACCCACATCAGTCTTGACTTGGGGGAATCCTTAGGAGTTGGGTATTGCAATACCCATAGTTAGTATCGCGATACCACTATAGTTGGTCTCGATCCTCTTCAATTCAGCACTGCTAAGGTATCACAACTTTCAGGCTTTGATATTGCGATACCCCCTTCTAGGTGATGTTTTCACTCACGTTCGGGCCTCCGATGACTCTCTACAACACTCAATCAATTGTTAGGTCTCCTATGCCACATTTGGCCATTTCGAGTATCAAAAGTGGCACAAAACGCACTATTTCACTTATTGAGGAAAAGAATGAAAACGAAGTAAAAACACGACAAAAACATATAAATTTCTAAGAAAAAAGCTCTTTAAGCGTAACGGGAAGCCTAATTTGACATATCAAATTACAAAGGATCACGCATAGAGAAAACAAATCATACGCTGAGCAATTACACTCAATGGTATTTCTATGATTCAAGCCAAAGTAAGAAAATGAAAGCTAATGCATACATTCCATACAATCTCAATTTATAACCTAATCTCATGCAATTTCATACTAAAACACTTTTATTAATGTATAGACAAGTATATCATCAACTTGCAACCAAATCATATACATAATCATACTAAAATTTCATGAATACATAACTTGCATATATCAATCTTCATAACAATTCACTATATATGTACCTAATTTACCTTATCACATTTATATCACATAGTACCAATACATTTCATATTGTCTTATATAGGCATATGTATATTCAATTTCATAACAGTAATTAACCATTTTTAAGCCTATTATCTCATTCATATTCAATCGGCCCCCAAGGCTCGTTCTCAAATTGTCTGTACAATCATTCGTATGCTATCATATTTCACAACTCAATATAATTTCATTTTATATATCATTTAACCAATTCAAGTCTTTATAACCCTATTAATCAGACACAGACTTGGAACAAATACACGGATTTGTAACCCTGGGTTGCCCGACAATGATGACACCATACATGTACATACTACCATCCCGGGTTGCCTGAAAACGATGACTCTATGTGTACAATATACAACCCGTTGTTGCTTAGTGACGATGGTTCTCAATCAACAATCTGACCCTATGTCATGCCAACTATATCCAACTCGGTCCAAATAGCTAATAGGGTAACCAAATTTCTAATTCAATATAAACAGTTCAAATTATACTTTATCGTATCCAATTAATCATCAATTAATCATATAATTTAGCATGCTACATCTTAATTTCATACCAATTACCATATATCAATCAAATCATACAATTTTATATTCTATTTAATTTAGTCTCTGTCTCGATAATCAATCTCAACCAAAGCAATTCAATTTAAAAAGACAATAAAAACTCACTTCAATAATATGAAATGCAAAACAACATGAATATCCAATACTTAAATCGGTCTTGAATCATAGAAATACAAACTGGATTTCTAAGTTACTTGTCGATGACTTTCGATTTTCTTTTCCCTCTCGATGGTTCCGTATCAACATTAGCTAAATAAAATAAAAAAAACATATAATACTATTAAATTATATTCAAATCAAAACCAATTAAATACCAAACATATTTTACAATTTATTCAAATTAGTCCCTAAACTGGAGACAACATATCTTTCAATCTAAAGCTTTGAATTGAAATCTAATTTCACAATTAATCATTAAGGAGCTCCTATTTTCTATTCCTACTAGAAATTCATGATAGTTTTACATTTTATTCAATTTGGTCCCTAATATATAAAACTAACAATTAAGCTTTACAATTTAGTCCTTTTCTTAATCTAAGCTTAACTTCTAGCAATTTTACATCAATTCCATCTAATTCTCAACAATGATATCTTTCTAAAACTCTAATATTTTTGCAAATAACTACACGAGCTAGCTAAATCAAACTCTCATGATTCAATTTTCATAAAAATCAAAGTAAAATCGGTTAAGGACCTGCTTGAATTAAGGGTCGAATACTTAAAAAAAAAACTAGCTATGGCATCCTCCTCCTTGGTTTCTTTGTTTCGGCCAGTTGTAGAAGATGATTTTTCATCTCTCCTTCCACTAATTTTCCTTTTATACTAAGGTTAATTTGCTAATTAACTTAATTAATCATGTCTTCACCTTAATTAATCACAATTTTCTTAATTAATTAATTAATTAATTAACATCATTATCATCCACTAATTCTCACTTAGGCATGGTCTAATTGTTGTTTTGAACCTTTGGCTAACTGCAATTTAAGTCCCCAAGGCAATTCCTAAATAAAAATCTATGGCGATTTGAGTTTACAATTTAATTGACTATCTAAAATTTAATTCATCTATATAATAACTCCGTAAATATCCTTATTTAATATTTACAGACTCTGTTTGCAGAAATGGGATCCCAAAACTGTAATTTTTGACACCACTAAAAATCAGGTTGTTACATTATCGACTAATATTGCAATTAAATAAAATTATTATTTTTAGTTATAAAATAAATTATTCACATTTGTCCTTGTAAACCTCTTTTTATACTAATTTTTTTGTGTTTTTGTCATGTAATAATAGAATTAATATTGGTTTAAATAAAAAATAGTTTAAAATAATAAGATAATATTGATTATTGATTAAATTGAATAATTTGGATCATAATGAAAGTGTAATTGAAGATAGATTACTTGGACACTTATTATGAGTTTGAACAAAGGCAAAAGAACAACTATGTATTCAAAATGTATATAAAAAGATTAAATTCCAAAAAAAAAAAAAGTTTAAAATTTTTTTGAGAATTGAAAGTATAGTTTAATTTAATTTGTATGTGTAACTAATAATAGATAACTAAATTAAACTTTTAAATCTTATTCAAAACTTATGTAATTTGATGATAATATTTTTCTAATTTGATAATAGCTTAGTTTCACTATTGAAATGAAATCATCTAATCATTCAAGAATCATTTACGTTTTGTCCTTCAACAATGCTCACTTGCTAGAATTAGAGACTGTTTTAGTACATGTTTACAAATAAATCATCTTTCAAATAACGATAAATAAATTGAGAATCATCATTTAGTTACTGAAGATTACTTCTTTTTTCAAGTAAAAATGAATTATCTCCAGCAGTCTATTCATATGTAAGTAATGATAAGAGCAAATTAATTTGATTAATAAACAAATAAGTATTTAGTTGAATAAAAAAATTGGATAAATTAAGATTTGAAATTGAGATTCATGATTTTTCCTTATCTCTTAGTCAAGATTTTTTCCATTCAAATACAGTTTAAATATTTCACCATCTACCACTTCTCTTTTTTCCTTTTTACTCTAGTTTGGTGGGTGCATACTCTAAATTCTCAAGTCCTTCTGATTACAACATCACACAATGGTCACTCACTCATTCAGCCATTTTATGATGATAATGCATGAAAGGGAAAGTAGGACCTAATTTTAGTGTAGGCGTGAGAAGTGACTGTAATAAGCTTTTCATGTACAATGCTCCACCAATCAATATATACTTTGTTGCTCTGGTCCTTACCTTCATTTGTTGTTTTCTATCGCTAGGTAGCTCGTAATGTGCCAAAATTTTAATTCTTGGTGTCTTTCATAAAGGCGCATCATCTATGCGTGGTAGTCTCCATCGGCATAATTAGACTGTACCTTATATTCGAGCATGCTTTTGCCCCTATTGCTGAATTTTAATGAATGAGTAGAGCTTTGAAAGGGAATATGCTTTTGCGTATCTGTTTTAACTACGTATCCTTAAATTTCAATAAATCGGTACCATATTATAAAATAAAAAAAATTCTTTCGTGATATTTTTTTGGCTCTATTTTAAGTATTAAATTGTTAACTTACAGACATATGAAAAGAAAGCACGACAATCATAAACTTAAATAAAACCCAAAAAACTTAATAATAAATAATTTATGAAAGAGCTGTTGTAATCCACAAGTGATCTGAAAGTTGAATGTTGGGACGACTTTTAACTAAAGAAAACTCTTCAAATATAAACTCTTGTTTGTGTTCCTCCCAACTCTCTCCTTTCCTTCTAAACTTTATACAAGGCTTTCTTAGGCCAAAACCATGAGCTAGAGTGAAACGACCAAAAATGCCCTCGCTGAAAACAAATTACAAAACAATATAAAATGCTGATTAGGAGAAGGTTGCGTCACAAGAAAGCTAAGTTGCGCTCTTTCTGGCTTGCCTCATGTTTCTTCAATTTTTCATCTTTTCTTTGTTGTGGTCTTCTGAGTCCACTTTTCTTCTCTCGACTCAATATAATTTCCTACGAAAGTGTGACAGCTCATACTCGACCCGATCGTCCGGTCTAAATTATAAGGTGTCACGTTCATTGTCCGAGCAACTACAATTAACAATCCGGTTCACCACATTAAACATTTAATTATAAGTAAAACAAGTATATAAAATGATACATAATCATTTTCGGGTCTTATACGAGCTTACAAAAGCTCTTTTGCTAACCCGAGGTCAAAATAGGACCAAATTGTAAGGATTTCAAAGTTTTGAGTTTACGTCGCGACATAGGCAAGCCTAACCTTGAGGGTTGTTTGAGAGTGCAGCCGTCCAAGGCCCAGGGTTGGAAGGGGCCCAAAAAAATATTTTTTTCAACTTTTAATGTGGGAAAAAATTTCAGACTAAAATAAATTAATTAAATGCCTAGGACTTTTAACTTTTCACCATAAATGCTTCATCTCATAGGGCCCCAAAAATTTTTCAGTTTTTATTGTATTATATTTTATATTTTTAAAAGAGACCCAATTTATTGTTTTGTCTAAGGCCCTAAAAATGTCAAGAACGGGCCTGGACATAGGGAGTTTCTTGTCACAACACAACTCTCTATCTTGTGCTCATCGTGACCTCGAATAAACATTGTCGTGACATGATTCTTTGGTGTTAAGTTAGCTTTATTTGATATTTTTATGTAACAAATAAAAATGTTTTTAAATTAAAGTTTGTTTTTAGAACAAAGAATTAATAAAGTTCAAAGTATAAATATTATTTCAAGACTTCTAAACATCTTAGAAAATGTTTTGAACACTTAGAATATTTTGGACAAAGTTCAAAATCAATTTTAAATACTTGAACTTGATTGAAACAATCTTAAATCAATTGAAAAACTGCTCCTACAAAAAAGTACCGGTATTTTTCAAAATGTATCGGTACCAATATGATTTTTATCGATACCAAAATTGCTCTCTAACTTGAATAAAAAAAATTGAACAAAAACAATAAGTATCGATACTTTTAAAATTATATTGATACCACTTTTGCATTATGTTTTTATGATCTTTCAAAAATTTACAAAAAGTATTGATACTCATTAAAAATATACCAATACCTTCTATCAAGTATCGATAAATCATCTTTGATATCGTTGGAAACTAACTTTAACTGTAATTGAATCAGGAATTAAATGCTACTAGTATCGATACTCGTAGAAAAAGCATCAATACTTTTTGTTGTAAGTGAATTTAATGATCGGTATTTTATCCCCAACGGCTCTATTTATTTTCTTAACAACTACAACACCTGGAAATGAATTGGAGGGTATAAATATCAACTTCTAAAGGTCCTACAACAATAAGAGAGAATATTCAAGCTTAAAGATCAATCAAAACAACATTTGTGCCAAATATTTCAATACTTTTCTTTCATACACTTGTGAGCTTTATTTCCATTCTATTTCCTCAAGTATTTTTCATTGTAATTGAGCTTAATTTACAAGCACGCCAATCTTGTAAGGATTATTTCTTTGCTTGTTTCTTTGTATTTCTTTAAGAGAGTTTGTGTCTTAAGATTTGGGTAGAAACCTTAAGAAAGTTTGTAAGGTCAAACTTGGTCTACAAAGGTTATCAAATTAGTGAATTTGGGAAAATCCTTAGTAGTGGAAAACTAAGGTAGTGAAGTAGGCAATTGGGGTCGAACCACTCTAATTTTTTGTGTCAAAGTTTTCTATCCTCTCTCTCTAGCTTTCACAAATTTTTTAAAAACCAATTCACCCCCTCTTGGCAATTTCGGTTTGATTATTTGAGCTAACATTTGGTTACACCTCATCGCAATGTTGAGAGTAGGTCATCGCGACGTGACTCACTATTTTCGGAAAGGATCAGTTTGAAACAAGTTTAAAAGACTTGTAATAACATATAGCACTACAATTCACAACCAAAACTCATTTGTGTAAACTTGTACAGTCACTTTATAACACTCCTTCAACAAGGAAAAAACAAATTATTATAACAGGCTCGCCAAGCATATGCTGGTGTTAACCCGTTGGATACCCAATATAGCTGGCCATATCCGATACTTAATACAGCTTACGAGCTCTCTGTTAGTAGTATCAACTCGCGTCAAAGAAAATTAAAGGTAGTTTATTGTTGTTGTCTTTTATTATCGCTTTTTATTCTAATCTAACATTCATTTCTTCTTTCTATTCGTAAATTCCACCCCTGGAATTGAAAGTTACAAAAACTATTTCAAAACTTACTTATCAATTTTTATTTTTTATTTTTTATTTTATTTCAGTATGATTAGCATCTTCCCAGATCTCAATTTGATGGCTATTAAAACATAAAACATTATCCCACATTGCGGGATTATATCAGCATACAAGCATTCATTCATCCGCCATAGGTCATTTAACTATAAAATTTTTTAAATTGATCACCCAATCAATCGAGATTCGTTTTTGAGTTCATTTCCGTTAATTGTACTAATGATGTGGAAGCTGACAACTGGTATAATAATAAATTGAGCCTTCGACTTTTACATATTATATCGATTAATTAGTCATAATTTTAAAAAATTAAATCTTAAAATTTAAAAATGGTCTCAATTTGATCTTAATTATAAAAAAATAAAAAAAGTAATAAATTTAATATATAAATAATGACCTACGGTGTACTTTACTCTTATAAAATATCAATCAAATATTAATGCATGAAAGAAAATTATGCAATATGAAATGAAGCCACTTTTAGGGTGAAGTTTGATTTATGGTTGTTTTCCCCCTAAATGGGTGTAACATGTTTTCTATGGGTTGGTTCAAAAATGTGTTCTCTACATGTGGCGTGGAACTACGAAAAGCAACTCTCTTTGTTTTTTTTTTATTAGGAAAAACTAGCTTGCTTTTTTTTTTTTTGTTGTTAATCTCATATGTAATATAATAATCATGTTGTAGCATATAAAGGGTTTTTTCTTAAAATATTATTTACTAAAATAGTATGAAAGGTACAATTATTTGGGGTGTTACATGCCATGTGTGACACTACTCTAAAACACATCAAAGAGAAGAAAAAAGTTGGTGTGGCACAAACAGTGGACAAACCCAACTGCATTGGGATATTTGTTAGTTAGGTCCCTCAGTTTTTGAAACTTTGATTTAATTTAGTTTACATCTTATATGGTTTTGTTCATTATTAATGACTTTGAATGTATATGGTCAAGATTCAATTTATTCTAAAATAATTTTATGTGTCCATTTACACGTCTCTTAATTTTACAATAATTTTCTAAAATTCCATCTTCCATAATTAAAATTCATATTAACATACAAATTGAAAATTAATTAAAATTACTAAGTGAATGAAATTTTTAATAGAAGTATTAGATTATTTTATCCAAAATATTCGGACTAATTATTTTATTTTTAAATGGAAAAAACAAAATACTAATTTTTACTAAAATGGGTGAAAATTAGTATACAGTGGAAGCTGCAATTCAATAATTTTAGTAACAATTGCGACTTCATGATTATCTATCTATAACTTAACACCTCAAATATTTGCAATCCATAAATATATTTATAAACTCATCACCTGAAATATGCAGAAATCAGTCTACCCGTACAAAAACCGTGGTTTATTTTCAGAAATCTTTGCTCATTCAAACTGTGGAATTAAGGAAGATTATTCCTTGCCCTTGTTGCCCTCTTTCTAGAATTTCCAACTTACACTTTGAACTCCTTGAATTCAACGGAATGAATGTCTGTTTTGCGTAAAAGAAATTTTGTTTTTGTTTTTTTAATCTCACTCCCAACCAAAACACCTCTTTCAATTCTTATATTTTAATTCAAAATCAAAACGGTGTACACCAAACACCTGGTGTGTGTGTGTGTTTTTTTTTTATTTAAAATAAGTGGGTAGAAAATAGAACGAAGAGTGTTTGACCCCTTGGGTTGTACGAAGTTACCCAATATGCAAATCGTAAATGAATTCCATTTCCATGCTTTTATCTTATTAAACTAATCACCCTTTACGTATATTACTAACAACTTTGAATATGTAAAACCTTCTTTCTTATTCTCATTTGCATTCTTCAAACTGATCAAAAAACACTAAAGAAAGCAGTGCTTTGGGTCACATGTTTCCTTCACACCTTCGTTTGAAAATTCTTGCAGTATGGCCAGGTCAACACACACACCAACGGCTGCCCAAGTCAAATAAAACAACAATATTATATATATACACATATATAAGCAAGCAGAACTGATACGAGTCACAAAAGCCCAAATTTTTGAAGGCGAGGCTCAATAAGCAAATTCCCAGCCCAATCAAGAAATCCATCCATACTTAGTTGAAAATCGGCCAAATTGTCAAAGTGGCCCAAGTTGTAAAGTTTTATTTTTATTTATTTATTTATTTATTTTACTTAGTTTAAATTTTTATATTCAGTCCAAGAGTCCCAAATAAAAGACCCTTGGCCGAATTTCCATATTAAAATAATTAGGAGTTTTTTTTTAGTTTTAGTTTTAGTGTTCTAATTAAATTAGGAAAACATTTGAAAGGCCTATTTATATGGCTTGGCCAGCCACCCTACATTACATTACAATTACATTGAAAATTTCAGATTTGATTTGAGTGAAAATTCTCTTTGAGTTCTTCAAGGATTTTCTCTTGAGTTTTCTTTAGAAGTTGTTTTAACAATCTTTTTGATTGTGGGAGCCATCTTCAACCTTCTTCTTGCCATTGATATTCTTTGGAGGGGAGATTAGAGCCGTTTGAAGGGAGTTATGAGATCTTTCGAGATTTCAAGGCTTCTTAGGACTTATCTTTTAATTTCTTACTGTCAATTCTTTCTTTATTTCTACTTGTGCTGAATCATTATCTAATCTATTTTCTGTTCTTATTGTGTTTTCAGCCTTTTTCTATCTTAAGGAATCAGCCCAAAAATCCCCAATTTCTAGGGTTTTTCCATACTCTTTTTGGGTGAAATTAGATTGTCGAAATTTGGGGAAAACTATCTTGGTGTTCAATTGGGCAGAATCACAATCTCCTTGAGGGTTTCAAGAACCCTAACACTTATTTCTATTGTCAATTTGATTCTTTGCTGATTTGGAGATTTTATTTCAGATCTGAAAATTCAAAAATCTAATCTTTTAATTTTCTGTTTCGTTTCAGATCTAATTGTTTAGGGTTTTCGTAGGAGTTTCTCGTGATTTGGCAACTCGATCTTGGTCCGCGCGCAACCCCGTATCATTTGGTATCAGATTTTGGGCGTTTTGGGTGTTCTTGGTTGATTTCTAAACTGATCTCAATATTTTAAAGCAAAAACAGCAGTTTTACCCAGAAAAATCTTTCAAAAAAATTTTATTTGAGTGGGTAAACGTTGTCAAATTGATCTGAAATTTTACATACATATTTGTGGCACTGTGATTGAATATAAAAAATTTATTCCTGCAAAAAAATCAGTCAAAAAAGTCAAAAAATTGAAAAAAAGACGAAATCCAATAAAAATTTAAAAAAAATTCAGCGGGTTGAGTTTGGTGCCCAAACTTTCCAGATCAAAAATTAAATATTTAAGGACATTCGAGATTTAATTTTGTGATTTTTTGAGATCGGGAACACCTCAAACGAAGTTGTCAAGTTACTCCACAGTTTTTCGGGTTTTCTGTTTTCAGCAATTTTTATTGATTCTTAGCTGTAGGTTTTCATTTGTTTGCTTTTTATTATCCTTTTAAAATATCTAACACCTTCTTGTTTCTTGTGTTAGTAGGATTTAAACGTGTGCACAATCCTTCCTCGGTGCAACACGAATCACTTGGTGTCTCGTCAGTTTTTGGCATCCTAGTGCAAATTAGGATTCTTTGGTAGTTTGGTTCACACTCTCTAATTGGTTGATATAAACTCTGATAAAGAACTCACAAGATTGAATTCGACCTCATTGAGAATTTGATTTTTCTTTTTGAGTGATTAATGGTGAGGTTTGCTAACTTTTATTTTTGAGTGTTGAGTGTTTATTTTTTACAGGTTTTGAAGATGTCTAAAGGTGATAATAATGATGCACTTATGAAAGTCCAACAACAGTTAGACAGACATACTGCTGCAATCACACAAATAAATGCTACACTTCAAGCATTGAATACTCCTTTGAATGAGGTACGAGTGAATCAAAAACATCAATATCGAGATCCAATTAAGGAAGATAGGGATAACCAGCCCCATAGGTGCAACCCTCAACGTGTCCCTAGAATGGATGATGATTGTCATGATCATGGACAATCATCTTTGGCAAAACCAAAGAGCGAGCAGCAACGAGAACATCTCTTTCATACTCGCTGCCACGTACAAGGTAAGCTTTGTAGAGTTATTATTGATGGTGAAAGTTGCTCGAACATAGCCAGCACGACGATGGTGGAAAAGCTTTGCTTAACCACTACCAAGCATCCACAACCTTATCAACTACAAGAGCTTAGCAACGAAGGCCAATTTAGGGTCACTCAACAAGTGCGCATCGCCTTTTCTATCGGTAAGTATCAAGACGAAGTTGTGTGCGACGTAATGCCTATTCAAGCCTGCCATTTGTTGCTAGGAGAACCGTGGCAACTGGATCGAAAAGTCACTCACGATGGTCGTACCAATAGGTATTCTTTCAAGCATCAAGGAAAGAAACTCACCTTAGTGCCGCTCACTCTGGAACAAGTCCATGAGGACCAAATCAAACTGAAAAATTCTGTTAAAACAAGTGAGAAAAAAGAAAAAGAGAATGAAAAAGAGCAAAAAGAGATTGAGAGTGAAAAGGAATGTGAAACAGAAAAGAAAATTGAAAAAGAAGTTGAAGAAAGAAGAGAAAATGAGTTAGAAAAAGAAACAAAAGAAAAAGACGAGGAAAGGCTAGTGAGGAATGTTTCCACTAACCAAGATATGAATTTTCTTGTGTTGCTACTTTTCAGGTTCCCGAAAGATCGAAAGATAACTTTCAACTTCAATACCTCTCAAATGAAATACGCTTTCATACGATCAACTTAGGCAAAGATGAAATCACACTACATGATCCCGAAGGTAAGCGAGGTAAGGAAATTTTAGAAACCGAGTCCAGTGCAGATTTGAAAATTATTAATAAAACTTTTGGTGACTTAGTTCTTAAAAGATCCCCTCATTTTGATCCGATTAATTGTTACTCTTCGATTGTGGTTGATAAAGTCATTACAAAAAGAAGCGTGATTTGTTATTCTCTTGATTTACCTTGTGTAAAATCCTCAAATTTGTCCAAATCTGTTTTGGAGAATAAGGTAACGAAATTTTCCAAATTTGTTTTCAATTTATATTCGTGCCTTAAACAGTTTATGTGGTTGTACATGAAGTTTGAGTTCCATTTGACAAAGGTTAACTCAACAACGGAGATTCGACTACACTATGCCCCCGATGAGCGAAGGTTTGTTTTAAATGAAAAAGGTAAAATCGACCCTTATTCTTCTGCTTATCGAGGTAAGATGCTTGAAACCTTTGAAACACTTTTGTACTCCTCGGATAGTGATAAAGATCGTGTTGATGAACACTTAGATCGAAACGTGCTTGACTGTCCTATTTTATTTATTGATGATCTATCTGTTTTGATGGTTGATAAAAAGATTCTTGTTTTTGATAATGCATGTGTGAGTGAATCTATAGACCGTCGATTAATGCATGGTATGATTATGCAACTCTGTGAACCATGTGAATCTTTTCAAATACCTACTTGTGACGATTATGTTTACCATTTGATTTATTACTCGCAATTTATTCATGGTTTGTGGGAACAATGTGAGACGACTGAATGCCTTAAAACATGTCCATCTTTGTTTCAAATATTTGACGAGGCAGTGGTGAGTAAATTAGATTGTTTGCATGGTAATCTGAATCTGTCCATTCACATGCGTTATACCTGTTCTATTATGCTTATAATTGGACTACAAGCTTGTTTGTGTTGCTATTTACTATTTCATGGCTATTCTTTTCAGTGGACTCAATTGCCATTACTCCCGTTCGATAGAGGAAAGTCGAGTTCATTTGATTTTTCAGATTCGAGGACGAATCTTTTTGAGGAATGGGGGAATGATACGAGTCACAAAAGCCCAAATTCTTGAAGGCGAGGCCCAATAAGCAAATTCCCAGCCCAATCAAGAAATCCATCCATACTTAGTTGAAAATCAGGCCAAATTGTCAAAGTGGCCCAAGTTGTAAAGTTTTATTTTTATTTATTTATTTATTTATTTTACTTAGTTTAAATTTTTATATTCAGTCCAAGAGTCCCAAATAAAAGACCCTTGGCCGAATTTCCATATTAAAATAATTAGGAGTTTTTTTTTTTTAGTTTTAGTTTTAGTGTTCTAATTAAATTAGGAAAACATTTGAAAGGCCTATTTATATGGCTTGGCCAGCCACCCTACATTACATTACAATTACATTGAAAATTTCAGATTTGATTTGAGTGAAAATTCTCTTTGAGTTCTTCAAGGATTTTCTCTTGAGTTTTCTTTAGAAGTTGTTTTAACAATCTTTTTGATTGTGGGAGCCATCTTCAACCTTCTTGCCATTGATATTCTTTGGAGGGGAGATTAGAGCCGTTTGAAGGGAGTTGTGAGATCTTTCGAGATTTCAAGGCTTCTTAGGACTTATCTTTTAATTTCTTACTGTCAATTCTTTCTTTATTTCTACTTGTGCTGAATCATTATCTAATCTATTTTCTGTTCTTATGTGTTTTCAGCCTTTTTCTATCTTAAGGAATCAGCCCAAAAATCCCCAATTTCTAGGGTTTTTCCATACTCTTTTTGGGTGAAATTAGATTGTCGAAATTTGGGGAAAACTATCTTGGTGTTCAATTGGGCAGAATCACAATCTCCTTGAGGGTTTCAAGAACCCTAACACTTATTTCTATTCTCAATTTGATTCTTTGCTGATTTGGGGATTTTATTTCAGATCTGAAAATTCAAAAATCTAATCTTTTAATTTTCTGTTTCGTTTCAGATCTAATTGTTTAGGGTTTTCGTAGGAGTTTCCCGTGACTTGGCAACTCGATCTTGGTCCGCGCGCAACCCCGTATCAAGAACACAACATTCAAATCCAAACCAATTACTCCTAATCGGACGAGTAAGTAGCCAAAGTTGTTCATACAAATGGGGTTCCTCAAACAAACAAGTGTCTTCAACATTTCACTTTTATTCATCCTTTTCTTCATTTCATCTACTGCTGCCATAAGACCTACGCAGTGGCAAGGAGAGCAACTATTCAGGAAAATCGTGCCTGATCATTTTGAGACACTGCAGAGGGGACCGGTGCCACCATCTGGTGGTTCTCCTTGCACTAACATCCCTGGTGGATCGGGCACTTGCCTTGTTAATGAAATCAACGTTGCCGCCATCTCCTTCATTCACCGCCCGTGTTTCCTGCCGTCCATGTTATAAAAGCTACGGGTACTACTTCCATGGGAGAATAATCATGTCACCAACTAGACTATAAAGAAAAACAAAGCAACATTCATCCATTTTTTCATTTTTATTCTGTGAAGCAGCAGAGTTTCATACGCTAAAATTACCCGAAACTGTAACTAAACTAGTGTACCATGATGTCTTAAATCTTCTCTTTCTCTTTTTGCAGTGCATCTTGTGAGCTTTACAATCAATTTTTTTTAAGAGAAATGATGGTATAAAACTATGATTCTACGTCATTTTATCTCTTTTCAATAATAGAATGACAAGTTAAATTTTTACTCCTGATTTTTAGCATTTTTAGTTAGATTTAAATTTTGTTAAGAGGAAAGAGCTGAAAATTATGAGAAAAAATCTGATTTGTTATTATCTTATTTAAAAATAATAAAGATAATGTGGAATCACATTTTTATACCATTACTTCTCATTTTTTAATTGCTTGCTACTCTGCAAATTATAAGCATACTTTTCATTATCGATTAAGAAAAGCAACATTCTTATTCTTAAGCAAAGAAAAATCTTTCCTCTTTAGTTTCTTTTCTATTAATTGGGTTAATTGTGTTTATTAATGAAGATAGATTTAATTAATTACGTCAATTGAACTCAAGTTGTGATTTATTGGTCGGTGTTCACATTCTCCAAAAATAATAATTTATAATATAAAAATATTTGAAAAACTACTTTATTCAATAATCATCCATATAATAATTATACAACATACAAAATATTATAATTACTTAAATTTTGTAATTTTGTAAAATAAAATTTCCGTTTGAATCTTTAACCACTTCAATAAATCTTCATCCCTGCATTAAAAAAATATCAAACATTATTTTTGTATTAAATCATTTTAACAATTAATTTGGTAACAATGTTTAAGAATTACTTAGAATATATATTTTAATTTAATTAAAATATTTGAATAAATAAATATATAAATAAAACTATTTTCAGAAAATGGAATACAAGTTTTTCTATTAAAATATAAAATATTTATATAAAAATATCTATATTATTATTTAAATCTCTAATTGAATTGGTGTCATAACTTGACCAAACACCAACTCGATTAGAAAAATTACTTTAATGTCATTTCGTATTTAAAAGAAGTTATATTATTCGAGGGTGATGGCAATTGAATCCATGCCAGTTGCATTAGTAAAACTTTAAATTTATTATTCAACTAAAATTTTGTTTTTATATTTTTTTACATTTCAATTTTATTAGGCACAGTTTACTACTTCCATCAATTATATATATCTATACTATTACTTAAGCCCCTAATTGAGTTGATGTTATGAGTCAATTGGGCACTAACTCGATTACGAAAATTACTAAAATGTCCTTTCATATTTAAAATAAATTATTTTATTTAAGAATAATTTTACCTTTTTTATTTAAATAATTAAAAAAACATGCATATGATGGGATTTGAACCCATACCAGTTGGGTTAGTAAAACCTTAATAGCGTGTTTGGTTTAGGGTAATAACTTGCGTTAAATCATCGATTTAGTGGAATCCACTAACTCCTTTGCTTGGTTCAAAATATTCACAGATTATGATATTATTCGTTGAAAGCTATTCATTAGCCTTTCCACTGAATGCACAATTCAAAGTAGCTGAGAATAGCTTTTTTCCTTTTTCAATCAAAAGTATCTTTCTTCCCAAATCAAATTTGCATGCATCGGTTCTCCTCCATGGCTCATTTTCCCTTTTCATTTTTTAGGGTCTGAGTAAAAGAGTGAAGGTGATCGTTACTTATTTTCTTGTCGTCTTGGGAGGGAACTTTTCCCCTTCCGCGAATGATTTGAAGGATATTCTTGGATCTATTATAGTTGAGGTTGATGATGATAAGTTAGAGTTGCTATTCTTCCAAGTCAAAGGCAAATATGCCGTCAAGATAATTACATCTGGATAGAAGAAGTTGGCTTCAATTCCTTCAAACGGCAATGTTGTTCACTACACCAAGAACGACTTTTTGTGACAATTTAAAAACGTTACAAAAACAAGAGAAAAACGTCACAAAAAGTTGTTTTTGACATTTGTGACATTGAGTGTAACTAAAAATCATGACCCTTAAAAAAGTAAAGGTAAGGTATCTTTTCGGTGACACTTTCAAAACGTCACAAAAATTATTATTCCATTACACCCCGATTACGCGCATATTACATTACCGACCTATTCTGGTGTTTGGTTCGTTGTAATCGGTATTACGCGCCTATTACATTACCGGCCTATTCCCTAAATTCTCTGCTTTTTTATTCCCTTCCCAAATCGCCGATTAGCCCTATTACGTCCGTCTTCCCAAATCAGTCTCTGTTTTACCCTCCCTCCCAAATCGACCTCCACCCTCTCCTTTTTCTGTCCTCGTTGATTTCTCCTCCCATTTCTTTACCTATTCTCTCTCTCGGTCTCTTTTTTCATTTTTTCCCTGTCATTTGTTGTGGTTTTTGATCTCTCTCGGTCTCTTTTTTCATTTTTTCCCTGTCATTTTGTTGTTGTTTTTGAAATTCACTGCTTCATTAGAGACTGATTTTGAGGTATGAATCTTGAACTTTTCATTTCTTTGTCTGTCTTTGCCTTGGATTGTGGCTGCTTTCATTGTGCTGCTGCTGATTTTGGTACAATATGATACTGTTGTGAATTTCTTATTTTGGTTGGTTTTTAGGTGTTTGATTTGTGATAGACTGAACTGGGTTTGCCTTTATCATATCAAGTATAAGCATGTACGATAGTTTTGTATTGTAAATAACACTGCAAAACACAAAAGAAGTTGCTTGTTTAACACAGAGTATCTGATGGTTTTAATGTTTTGGTCATAAAAATATTTGCTTGCATAGACATAATTTCTACCAGAAAAAATCAGACCCTACTTTGGATTCTTTGAAAATTGAATGATATAATTTCAGTTGAAGACAAGAATTTTTTTGCCTGAATAAAACTCTATTGCTTGTTGTTTTCATTAGTTAAATAATAAGAAAGAGGAAAACAACAGCGGGACGAGAAATTAGTGCATTCCATTGTTTGAAATTGAGTTAGAATTGTCTTCTAAAGGCTAGGACTGATCTAATTTGCTTTCTGTCACCTGATCAAAAGAGCAAAATTCTCTGAGGGACAAGGTTTTAGTAACATAAAAGGAGAAAGAACGTTAAAAGTCCTGGCATGCATAATCATATATCATTTAAGTTTCATCTTAGGCCCTAAAGAATGTTAGGTCCTCTGACATGCTAAATTATTTCTATTTGATCAACTAGCATAGATGAATATGCAAAGAAGCTTTCTTCTTTTATGCTAAATTATTTCCATTTGTCACGATGTGCATGGTTTATGCTAATATCTTTTATCTTTTAAGTATAATTTAAATCTAGGCCTTAACGTAAGGTAAAGTTCCCTATTATTTGAGTAGTTTTGTTGCTGCTTCTGTTGTCATTTAAAAATATGATTTCCAAAGGCAAGTATTAATATGACCATGGTCCTCTCCTGCTCTTGAATTGAAGAAATAAAAGAAAAAGGAAAGTTTCTTGTATGATTGTTAAGCATCCAACCTAAAACCAATTGCCAATAGGTGAGGGGCTCAACTTGGATATAAGGTCACAAGAAACATGAGATTTATTAGATGTGATATAATACCAAATAACACTCCCCTTTATGTGTTTCTCAACAAGGGCCTATACACGGACAACCTCACAAGGGGTGGTTGACCCCACATAGGGTTAGGCAGGAAGAATAGATCACGTATTGGGTCTAATACCATGTTAAATAAGGTGATGATAGTCCTAAAAGCTTAAGCATATAGGAAATGGTCCAACCATTATATTTAAGTTTCAACAATGATGAACATAATTCTTAAAAAATGAAGAAAATATAGTTTTTATTGATGTGATTTCCGAATAGCAAGTCTTATTATTGCCATTGCTCTCTCTTCTTTATCCCTGAATAGGAAAGGATTGGACGTGCTAGTGATGAAAATTGTTATTCTATCAAGTCTATTTCATTTACTATTAAACTAATTAAATACTATATCAAAGGGATCTTAAATTTCATCAATCTTCAGCCTTAGCGCATGAGAGTTTTGTTACTTTAAGTCAATGACAAGGTGTCCCCATATAGACACATGAACTAATCTAGGGCAGAAAAAGAAGAAAAACAAAATGTAATTGACCATAAAACCTGTTTAGATCTCCTTCGATGTCTCCTCTTTTTAAATGCAGTTGAAATTTCTTTTCAATATTTACATCATCTTCCTCTTTTCTATTCTGCAGATAGAGCCAATCCCAAGTGGAAATCTGCCTCCTGGTTTTGATCCTGTTGAAGGTTTGCTATTTTTTTCTTGCTTGGATCGTTTCAGATTTGCAAGATTTTGTTTGCTAGTCACCCAATGAAGGAGGATGAGTGATGAACAATTAAATCATATAAATATCAAGAAAATTTTGTTTGTAATGGTGGATTGCATGGATATGCCCCTCCCACAGTTTAAAATATCAATGACAAGTATTAGTTTATGCATCTCTCTCTTTCTCCATTGGAAATGTCATTCGTTTTATTTTTTTTATCTTTTGCAGGTGCAAAAGCTAATGGGTTCAACACCATTGGATCTTGCCAAGTTTAATATGGTACAGAGTGGAGAAATGAGCCGTAATGCTCCCTGTCCATGTGGTTCCAAGAAGAGATACAAAAGGTAATTTGGCACACTATTTCCCAGCGATCTGTGTTGCTGTGAGTAGCTCATAACCTGGACGCAGTGCTTAAGAGGTTTTATGTCCTCAACCACGGAATGTTTTTCCAGTGCCAAGTGTTGTTCCCTTCAAGTAGCACAATTTGTTTATCATCTTTCATAAGAAGTTTCGCTTTGTGAGCTAGTTTCATTTTGATACTTATATGTTGTTGGGGTCTACTTTAGCATCTAACTTTACAAGTAGGTCTATTTTGACTATGAATTTATATTCCGTCCAAATTTAATGATGTGAGACAATCTTAAAGTTTTATGTCAATAAAATTTTATACATTTCAAGTTCAAAGATTAAAATATATCTAATTGTCAAGTTCAATTATTAAAGAGTTATGTCAATAAAATTTTATATATTTCAAGTTCAAAGATTAAAATATATCTAATTGTCAAGTTCAATTATTAAAGTGGACAAAAAATATACAAGTACTAAAATAAACTTAATTGTCAAGTTCAGGTCAAGAAGTACACTAAATCTTTGGGGTAAATTTTAAAATTATTCCTGAAATTTAATTTTATGTTTGTTAATATTTGAATATTATATTTATGCAAAATATAATTTTTAAGTTATTTATTACTTCTATTTTTTTAGAATAATTAAATTATTTGATTCACTAATGATGTTTTAGCACATTGTATTGCGGTTTAAAAATAATAAATGAGATTAAATATTTTTTATATTATTATATATTATGATTTTAGTAAATTAATATAAGAATAATTATATTAAGAATTTTATTAAATTATATATTTTTTATTAAATTATATTTAATAATAATTATTTTAAATTATTATTAAATTATTTATTATTTATATTAATAATCTTATTAAAATTTAATAACAATAACAATAAATCATCTACCTAAAAAAATTCTACTAAGGGTATTCTAGTCATTTTAGTTTTTTTCCTTCTGCTATTACGCCTCTATTCCATTCAACCAAACACAAGAATACTATTACGCCTCTATTCCATTACATTCAACTAAACAATTGAATTGCTATTACGCCTCTATTCCATTACGTCTCTATTCCATTACGCCTCTATTCCATTACAGTGAACCAAACGTGCCCTTAATTCCATTACTTTAAAGCGTCACGAAATGATTGCCTCATTTGTGACGGTTAAAAACGACACAAAAAATATGATCTACAACGTCATATATTGTTTGCTTAATTTGTGACATTTAAAAAGAGTCTCGTGAGGATATAAGTCCAATCTAAAAGTTGTTGTTGTAGCTCCTAAACCTAGCGGTGATGGTGGCAGTGTAGCAATGACTATCAAGGCACTTTGTAATAAAAATAAAAAATAAAAAATACAGTTTTCTCTTACTAAAAAAAATGCGTACGTTTCAAAATAAAAGTTATATCGCAATACACAGTATCTATAAAGGAACTTTGTGTATAATTTAAGATATATAGATACTTATATTGACAATTTTTTAATGGTAATGATAAAAAAATATTTAAAACATAATTTATATTGTAAAAGTATATTTTTGAAGTGTACAATTAATGTATAAAAATACAAATACATGCTCGAATATGACAAATATAAATTTATTACAAATAAATTATCTGATCAATTATAAAGTTAAACCAAACCATTACGCTTCCTAAGAAAGGCGTAAAGTAATGCTTTTAACCAAATTTCAAAATAATTATATCTACAAATTTTAAGCAGCACAGGGCAGGGAATGGATAAAGGTGAATACTGATGCAGTTGTGGGAGTTGGTTCGTTTGTTGTTGCAGTGGGGGGAGTGGGCGAGGACAATAGGGGATATTGACTTTGGGAGTTCTTGTGTAAGTTAGAGATTTGCCCGGTGCTAAAAGTTGAGTTATGGGGGGTGGGGGGGGGGGGCGGCTTTTGAGGGAGTTAAACTAGTATGGAAGAAGGGAGTTAAGAAGATTGCCTTAGAGATGGATTTTATAGAGGCAATTAACCTGTTGAGTGGTCAGACTCGAGATTAAAACTTATTAAGGGAAAAAGTGAGGAATTTATTGGAGCGGATAGAAGAGTTTCGCATCATACATGTATCAAGACAGAAGAACATAGTAGTGGATGGTATGACCAAACTTGCCATGAGAATGAATGTGGAATGAAAAGCCTTTGATGAATCTTGCTAGGCGATGCATAACATTGTGGTGGTTAAGACTCCTAATCTAATGAGAATAAGATAAACAAATTTCTGTTTTACTTTAAATTTTTCCTTTTAAAAGAAAAAGAGAAATTATCAATTTTAATTGAATCAAGAATGGTTTAACTTAGGCTATTCATAATATTTAAAATGCTTTTGAGATACTATATGTGGAAAAAGGGAATATGAGACGAAAATATACAACCTTCATAGTGGTAAATGAGGGAAATAAAATAACAAAAAGTTACCATTTGAAATCAACATCATCTAATTTGTTACCTTACCATTTCAACGAAAGGTACTTTGGAACAACAAAAAAGTTATAAACTTACCATATCTCCCAAATATGTTAACCAAATTTTGTAATAAAATAAATCGTAACAAGTCTTCCTTCAGACAAAAACCCTTGAGACACACAGGCTATTTGCCGGCGTTTGGAGTTTTTTCACAAGCAAAACCCAGGGGGATCACCCCCCCCCATCGCAGCAATGTCCATCGCCACCTGCTTTTCCTCCCCTTCCTTCTCTCCTCTCCATAAGCCTATCTCCATCCCCAAAATTTCCACCACTTTCCCTCTCCACCTCCGCATTTCCTCCTTCTCCACCACCAACACCACCACCACTCTCCGCTACCGCCAACCTTCTCCGTTTTTAACCTTCTCCGCCCTTCCCGGTGGCAATGGTGGAGATATCAACAACTCAGATGGTGGCGGTGGAAACGATGACAATGGAAAAGGCAATGGTGGTGGTGGTGGTGGTAGTGGTGGTGAGGATGCGGGTGATAAGAACAGGAAAGAAGCTATGGTTGTGCTGGCGGAAGCAGGTAGATCAATGGAGAGTTTACCCAAGGACTTGGCGGCGGCGATTCAATCTGGGAGGATTCCTGGGTCTGTTATAGAGAGGTTCTTGGGGCTTGAAAAGTCGGGGTTCATGCGGTGGTTGATGCAGTTTGGTGGGTTTAAAGAGAGGCTTTTGGCTGATGATCTTTTCTTAGCTAAAGTCGCCATGGAATGTGGTGTTGGGGTCTTCACCAAGGTTTGTTCCTTCACCCCTCAACTTCCATTACATTTGATGATGCTTTAACTTTTAAAAGACAAGTTGTAAGATATAATTTCATTTTAGTAAATCAGAATATTGGATACCTAAACTCCCTTATCTGAATTCAAAAGATCCACTTCTTGTCATCCTAGTTATACATAATTCTATTTTTTTTCACTCTTTAACTGTCAGTAGCTGTGCCTATGTTCATGGCCTGTTTTGTAGACTGCTGCAGAATATGAACGTCGCAGAGAAAACTTTTTCAAGGAGCTGGAAATAGTTTTTGCAGATGTGGTATGCCTGTTATTGCCTCATAAACCATTTCTTTTAAACACTTACCTTTTCACCCCTCTTTTGCTCTGAATAGCAGGGATGACTTGTTTTCTAATTTCAAACTATGTATTTGAGGATATTGATTGATTTCATGGCTGAATTTGTATTATGAGGAAGCAGTGAGACTTTCCTTTGCAAAATTTGTATTTATTTTTAACTTTATATATTTTGCCTCTATAATGTATTTTTTCCTTGATCCTGAGAGTTACATTAGCACATAATGCATGGATTGTTATGAAATAAATATCCAACCCTGTTATTTCAATCACTTGAAACTCCTATTCGTTTTTCTAGGTAATGGCCATAATTGCAGATTTCATGCTTGTTTATCTTCCTGCTCCAACTGTCTCTCTCCGGCCTCCTCTTGCTGTCAATGCTGGAGCCATTTCCAAGTTCTTCTATAGCTGCCCTGATAATGCTTTTCAGGTTTTTTTGTTGTTGTTGTTGTTGTTATTGTTTTTTTTTTATGGATATTTTGTTGTTTTATAGTAATGAAATTCTGTCTGCAGGTTGCTCTCCCGGGGACCTCATATTCACTTTTGCAAAGATTAGGTGCCGTAATGGTAAGATCTTTTGTATCTTGTAAACTTTAAAGAATAAGATTTCTGAATATCTGAGCTATGAATGACAAACCACCATTTCATGTTTTATGTGCTTTGCAGCGCAACGGGGCCAAGCTTTTTGCAGTAGGCACAACTTCTTCACTGGTAAGTGTTTGGTCGGAAATTGTTTGCAATCTAATTTTTACAGTTATAATGCTTGTTTTTAGTTTTCGGTATTTGTCCAATCTTATTATCTTTTCTGTTTCTAGAAAGAATATCATTGCTTTTTTGGAAATTGAATTATGAAACCAGATTTGGGTGGCACTTAATGGAATTTCATTTTGTTGTAGGTTGGGACAGCGGTCACAAATGTTTTGATTAATGCAAGAAAGGCTGTTGATAAGTCTTCCGGAGCAGAAGTTGAAAATGTTCCCATACTATCCACCAGTGTTGCCTACGGTGTATACATGGCAGTTTCTAGCAACCTCAGGTGTGTAAAATTTAGGCATTAAGTTCTGTAATTTATTAAATTATATAATCTTTCCAATTAAGCCTTAGTTCTGTTGGCCCTGTTGATATTGCAACAACCAAGAGAAAGTGGGTTCAAATGTGCTTAATGGGATTTTCCCTTCAATTTAAAAGTCAGAAGTTATAGGTAGAAGTAGGCATTGCATATAAAATATATATAATTGTTCTTCATGTAATTTATGTAAAAATTATTCAAGATAATAATAACTCAAGCATGATTCAAATATATCAATTAGTTTGATAATTTTTACAATTCTAGCATAACTAATATATTGTAAATCGATATTCTACTCTGTTCAATTTTTTATTTTTTTCTTCTTTTATTAATAATATAATTAATAAATCAATCATAATAGTTCGTTAATGATATATAAATTAATATATAATATATTATGTTGGATTTATAAATTTATTGTTTATAAATTTATAAAGTTATCTATTAAATAAATAATTAATATTTTATATTCAAAATGAAAGTAATATATATATTTTTTGTTTTTTGGGTCAATGAAAAATAATAATTTAATGATTAAGTAATTCAATATAAATTTTAATCTTTTCATTTATTATTATATAAATTCATTCAACAAAATCTTTTTAATATAATTAGAATTCTAATATTTAAGTGTGATAAATTTTATAAATAATAAAAAATTAAATTGACAAAATAAGCAATATAATGAATAACAAAGGACTATTTAAAAGTTTTTCCAAATTCATGTTTATATATATATTATAATTAGATGTTAAGACTTCAAAAGTTACATTGTTCACAGAAATGCTTTACAGTTTTACCATTACAATTAGCAACGATACATTCTGATAATGTGACATAATACTGAGCTATACAAACGGGAAGGTTGCTCTCTCATCCCCTAATGCCAAATTCTCCCATCCTAAGATTCAATATTGTAGATCTCTAAGTTGGAATCTCAACCAAGGTTACCGGTTGTATCGGCCAAATCACTCCATTCCAGTAGTGAACCGGAGCAATAACTTTAAGTTTGCTATTGTGTTGGTAACAACTATATTGTGCATACTGGTTGATTTCGCCCGTGCCTGTTGGAGTACAGTGTATCAATCGGTACTATCTTTTTTATATTTACGTTGGATTTATTGAATAATGAATTGTTATATTCTTAGTATTGGATGATTTTCTTTTGTTTAATATATGGAATAATCTCTTTTTTGCTTGTTTATTTTAGATTCATTTAATGATAGATTGTTTTTGTGAAATTTATTGAAGAATATTTTTATATAAATTAATGATTTATTTAATCTAATTATTTGATATTTGTAAATACTTTTTATATACATATCAGATTTTTTTTTAAATAGTAATGTGTCTGAAACGGTACCTCAAAATAGACTGATATCAATACGTACCAATGCCAGTGGAGAAACAGTATGTTCATTAGTCCTGTGCTGTCTTGGTCTCAACTCCCAATGAACTAGGGTGTCATTTTTGGTAGCAAATGGTGAACGTCTGATTTATTTCATAAAAACCATTGAAATGTAAAGTGTAATATTTAAGTCTAAGGTTTTGTTGGAGCATTAGCTATTGCTGACAGGTAGCTCAAAATGGGATGCGTTCATTGCTTGTTTTGGTGTTGGTAAACATTACGATAATGTAGCTATTTGTATTGTAGGTAGGAGGAAGGAAAACCTGCTCTTCTGTTAGTTACCTTTAGAGTATTTGTCTAGCTAAATATCTGGCTACTATATTGACAAAAAATTTAGCTTATGATGCTCTAAATTTTCATTTTCTTGAAGAGTTCATATGTTTGACATGCATGTCCACACATTTTCAGGCATAGGTATGAGATATTCATGTATGAGATATCTAACACTCACAGTCAAGTCAAAGTAACATAGAATTTAGGTATTAGATGAGAAGTTTTGTTGTTTGAAGTTCTGTTTAATTCCAGATGT
Source organism: Gossypium hirsutum (assembly GCF_007990345.1). Lineage (NCBI taxonomy): Eukaryota > Viridiplantae > Streptophyta > Magnoliopsida > Malvales > Malvaceae > Gossypium > Gossypium hirsutum. The sequence goes on along the minus strand of NC_053445.1, from coordinate 40,248,697 downwards.
GTACCCATGAAACAAGCATGTCTTGACATACCTATTCCATGATGCATAAATGCTGGGAACTGATTGTGTTTTGTTCCAATAGGTACCAAGTGCTGGCCAGTGTAATTGAACAGCGTATTTTGGAGCCTTTGCTACACCAGCACAAGCTCATGTTGAGTGCAATATGCTTTGCCGTTCGAACAGGCAACACATTCTTGGGTTCCCTATTGTAAGTTTCAACATCAATCTTCTACTAGGATAGTCAATTTGCTGCTTACAGCTTCTCAATTTTCACGATTTCACTTTCATAGGTGGGTAGATTACGCTCGTTTGGTCGGCATTCAAAAGGCTCATGAAGAAGAAAACACCGCATTGGAGTGACTAATGTGGGTTAAACTCACCATGAAAGCAGCTTCGCTGGTCTCATAGTTGAGGGATGGGAAACCTTAGTTGTAGACCGTAGGTTTTCATTGAATACAAGTTTCATGGATAAGCTGACATTTCAATAGTTTGAATTTTCCTTTTGCTTCTCATCCCAATTACAGAATATAAGTTTTAAGGTTTAGAAAAGAGAAACACCCATTTTCAAGTTTCATTACCTTTCAAACCTGACAATTGTTGGGTTGGTATCATGTTTGTGTAGTTCTCATGTCAAGTTATTTTATGATTATATAACTTTTGGCATTTTAATAATTTATGTTTATATAGATTTGGCATATTTTTGTAGTTGAGCAGTGTTTGTATTTGTATTTCATATTGCGATTTCAAGTTTTTTTTTTTCCTTGTATTGTATTCATGTCTAGTACAAAGACTTTCTGCAACTCTCCAAGCTAATAGAATAACTATCCTTTTTTTTTCTTCTACAAATGATAAATACTATTTGAGTGTATTTTTATCTTCTTCTTCTTTTACATTAAAATCTAAAAAATTAAATGATTTGAATACAAGTGATTATAATTTTTAAATTTTCAATTGTTACATAATATATCGAAAATTATCACAATGATCAATTGTTTCATGCATAAAATATTGAGTTCGTCAGCTAGACCTGAAATTTTTAAGTTATAATTCATAAAATATTGATATCAATATATAAAAGTTAAGCTGAATGAAGAAGAAAATGCGGATACAGAGGTTTGCGAAAGAAAACAAAGGGCAGAATGTTGATCTTAGCAAGCATTCAATTAAATCGCAGATCTAATATGGTAAATCATATAAGAGAAAGAAATGGCAGGCGACTCACATTAAGGGCTTCTCCGATGGCTGGCGCTGCCGTCCAAAAAGAAGGGCGAGGGAGAAGTAGAATTTGGAGATTTAACAATATGGTTATTCCCATATCCTCAAAAGAATCTCTTTTTCAACATTTCTTTCCTTAATATATTATTCTAAAATCATATAATTCAAATTCAGACAACTCGGGTGCCACCCAATTTTGTAGAAACTAAAAACCAACCGGAGGTGGAACGGATTAGACTTCGAATTTCTGTTAAACCACTTTTAAAAATAATGAAAATTCCAATAATAATAATAATTTGATTTCTGTTTTTTGTTTTTATTTCTAAACAATTCTAATTATTTTCATTTGGGATAAAGCAATGTTTTACCCTTAAAATTGACAATCTTTTTGAACTTAATCCTTAAATTTGGATTCTGACAGTACCTAAAATTTTTTAAAATATATAATTTAAAAATTCAAAAAATTATATACATATTTTTAAAATTTTAATTTGAGGAGGACCCATCATTTCGGTTTATATGTCAGCAATTGAGACATATGATTGATGGTCGAAGAGATGGAATTGGTGGGATGATAAAGCATTCGAAAATGAGTGGAAGAGAGTGAGATTTTAGACCAATTAAAACCTGAACCGATGCAACTGATGTTTGAAACCATTGCTCCTTTCTGCTTCGATCCTGAATTTAGGGGCAAAACGTAAAGGAAGGGAGTAAGTTCTCCTTTTGAAACGCTCTTCATTGAGATGAAAGCATATGAGAGATGATGGGTTCCATCACCAATCTCTCCCTCATTTTGGACCATATCTACTGCCACCCATCCTCCCTCAACATGCAACCGACCAACACAAATACACCAGTTTCCCTTGTTTTTATTACCATTCCACAAATAGACAAAACTAATGAACTAATCTTTTTTTTGTATCGAAAACAGTGAAACACCTTCCTTCCTTTTCTTTTCTTTTTCCTTTTGCACTTTCTCTTTTCCATTCGGTTCATTTTGGCTCTTTCTTACTCAATTTTAATCTAAACGAAGTCAACATTTTCATTCATTGCAGTTACGGTAAATCCTGATTATAAACCAACCCCCTGAAACCCACATTTCATAGATTTGCACTTGCATGCAGCAGAAATTTCCGATTTCTGTTGAGTTCATTCATTTCCTTTGATTCTGCAAATGAAACACAGGTTTAGGAGCCGTTCTTTCTTTGCTTTAGGCAAATTGCTAGCTATTTTAGGTCCACTTCTTTTGATTTTCTACACATTCTTGTATAACCCTCCCTGTAATGAGCCTTCTTCAGATATGTTGTCACCAATAGTGGTGAAACTCTCCAACTCAACTGAAACTGTGAATTACCCACAAACATTAGCCACATTAAGTTCGTTTTGGTCGGCTGCACTAAACATGGCTGACCAGAAGACCCTACACTGAAGCCTGGTGGAGACCAAACCAAACCAGGGGAAACATCTTCATGGACTCACCTCCCCCTAAAGAATTCCTCCCTTGGCCTAAAACTTCTCCACCCTTTCAGCTGAATACAGATGCCACTAAGTTACCGGTATACCCGAAGCTGGCCAACCCGATCGAGGCTCGGATTTTCCGATCCGTATTGGACTCATTTAGTCTAGGGGATAACCAAGGTGTGAGATGGTTCGTAATGGCGGATGATGACACGGTGTTTTTCATCGACAATTTGGTACAAGTGTTGGCCAAGTATGACCACACAAAGCAATATTATGTTGGCATGCATTCGGAGTCAGTGATTTCCAACTTCCTATTCGCCTTTGATATGGCGTACGGTGGTGCCGGATATGCTTTGAGCTATTCACTAGTGGAACAACTGGCGCCATTGATGAATGATTGCCTTGAAAGATACCCATTCATGCATACCAGTGACCATTTAACATCCTCTTGTTTATTTGATTTGGGGTTGCTCTAACCCTTGAAAGGGGTATTCATCAGGTAATCCCACTTTTACACACTACTCCCTTCGATTATCAATTTGGTTGTGTGAGGTGCCGCAGTAAATCTACAATCCCTTTCATTTTTCCTATAATAATATTTCCTTTGTATCAACTTGGGACTGGGATCTGGGTGATCTAAGATTGGAAAATTTGTTAATTAAATGATTATTATTCATAAGTACAGATTGATCTTCAACTGTGACATTAAACTGCAGATTGATCTTCTTGAGATATATCAGGCATGATATCAGCTCATCCACAGGTACCGATTGTTACACTTCACCATTTCGACAATATAGACCCAATCTTCCCTAACAGGAACCGAACCGAAGCAGTAAAGCATCTGATGAAAGCCGCCGAAATCGACCAATCACGGCTGGCACGCAAACGATATGCTACGAGAAGCCAATGAATTGGTCTGTGTCAGTCTCATGGGGTTACTCAGTTCATATATATGAAAGTATTATTCCTCGGAGTATCCTAAAGAAACCCTTGAGACATTTAAACCCTGGAAGAATGGTCCGCCTCCATGTACATGTTCATACCAGGTTGCTTACCAACGATCCATGTCATACGCCCATGTATTCTTCATGGAACACATTAGGAAATTGCAAGGAAATCCGTAGTTCTTACAACCTATAGACGAAAAGCTCCGCGTCGGCAACAACCTTGTTTCGTCCCGGAATTATTCGGCGGATAATATCCTCAGAGTTCGAGTTTTCTCGAATGCAACAGTGCGGAAGGAGGTATTGTCTTACCATCCGAGTAACATAAATTAGGTTTACATTTCATTCTGATTTATTATGTGTTGTTTTCGGCGGGAAAATTGATTGCTGCATGTGCGCATATGGTGGCAATGAATGTCATGAACATCAAGTTAGGAATTGTAGGAAGGGTGAAGTCATTGCATAGTTGGGATCATCGTCGGTTGTCTTGATCTTAAAATGGTATATGTATCAAATATACGTGCAGGGATATGTCTTACATATAAAAAATATGTTATCCATAGGCTGTGTCAACTTTTTTTAATATCATAAAGCTAATTTGACAACTACCACCCTAGCCTATCCATATTTTCATATTCCGTACTAAAAATATTTAAAAAATAAAAAATTAAATTGTTTTTTGTATAATTTTTTAAATTTATTTTATATTTATTTTAAGTACAATATAAAAATTTATCAAAACTTTTAAAAATTTTAGAAATTTGAAATAATATTTAAAATAATTCTACAAGTTTTTAATGTTTAATATATTGTTATAATTTTTCCTAATAAAAGGTTTAAAAATATCAAATTTGAATAAATTACATAATTTTAAAGCAATTTTTTACGACACTATTAAATATTTTTATTTAAATAATAACATTTCTATAAAATACACTAACACATGGCTTAAAAAATTAGTATATGTATAATCACAATAATTAAAAATAATTATATTGTTTTTTCAACCACATAACTATTGGTATTTCTTTATCTTTTGATTATTATAAAAACATGGAGTGCAAATGTTGGAGAGGTTCTCCTCTGCGAGCTTCTTTAAAAAGTTT